>NC_054834.1:110370695-110391331 GCF_018345385.1 Vulpes lagopus | reverse complement strand
ACTGCTGTCATTTTCGAGCTAGCCTCGACAGCTGCCTCCAAGCATCACGCTCCTTTGGGTTGAGCTATAGCATCAATCCTCCCAAATGCTGACCGCCTGCACACTTCAGCCAAGGGATTTCGTTGGAACACGGGATTCAAGCTTTGTGAGAGCAAAGTGTCTCTAGTTCAATCCAGTGACGTCTGACGACTTCCACCCTCAGATGGGTTGGAACATCACTAACTTTTTTTATAATTTTTTACCCCTAAAACCCCCCCCCCCTGGAGTATCCTATTGCAAACTCTCTCTCAGGGGAACTTCCTCAGTGAGATGAGCTGACTCGCGTCCTTCCCACTTCCACACGCTGCCTCACATGATTACGAAGCAACCTCACCTAGACAATGTTGTCAAACTCATGGGACGCAGGAGCAAGCTGCAGCCTCAATGGTGCGTCACTCCGTTGGAGTAAGGCTGTAATATTTCCACGCAACGTCTGACTTCCAGTGCTGCCTCACGTTTCTCTCGGCCATAAGAAGGCAGCTAGTGGAAAGCTTGCATTCGGGGCCCATGCTTTCCTTTTGAGAGTTTGGTCTCCACAAAGACCCTCCCGCCTCGGGTCCCCCTCTGGTGGAGCTGCTACATCCTCATGTTCAAGGTGCAGGAGAAGCTGTTTAAAATGCGTGTGAAACGTCAGCCCTGTCTTCACGCAATGTGAGTTGAACAACAGACGATTGCCAACGTCCTTGTTCAATGAAGAGTGTAGCTAGGTTCTAACTCCACTGTATGAGTGGGAGCATGACATCTGCCTCCCAGGATACACCACGCCCCTGAGAGTTGAGCTATGGCCCCTGTCCCATCCCACATCCTGCTAGCACGTCACACCTAGCTCCTAACAGGCCTAGCCCGATGCGTGCCTGAAGTGTTGTGAGAGGTAAGTGGAAAGTCCCGGCCCACAAGACTAGTGCATCCAAGCTCAATCCAGCGATTTCCTAGTATTTCCTGTGTGAGCCAGGTGCTACATCCTAAGTGCCATACGAGAGAAGCTAGGTGGACGCCTATCCCCAACGCAACTTACCTTTGAGAGTTGAGCTCACACTCAGTCCCTCACAGTTGCACATTGCCTGCAGAATGAGTTTCGAACATCTGCACCAGAGCCGTTTGTCAGAGGCTTGTGAGACGCAAGTGGAATAAGCAGATCTGGAAGGTGTCTCCACCTGCCGTGAAGTGGTATTCTGGGTACCTCCTGGCTTAGAGTACTGCTACGTTCTCAGTGCCCTAAGAACGCAGCTAGTTGAAAGCTGGCTTGTAGGCGTGCTCTCTTGTGCGAGCTGAGGTCAGGGCAGGACCCTCCCGCATCCTGACTGCCCGTAGACATAGGTCCCAGCATCCTTATACTTGTCGCCTGAGGAGGTTGTGAAGAGCATGTGGAAGTGACAGGATTCTCCTCAAGTGTATCTGATCTCAATACAGACATTGCAAACGTCCTTGATCAATGAGAGTGTAGTCGGTCCTAGCTCCCATCAAAGTGTCTAGCAGACGTGTGCCTGCAAAACATACACACTTCCGAGATTTGAGCTTATGGACTGTCCCTCCCACATCCTGCCTGCAGGTACACCGCTGCCCCTAACAGGCCTAACCCGATGCGTGCCTGAAGTGTTGTGAGAGGTAAGTGGAAAGTCCCGGCCCACAAGACTAGTGCATCCAAGCTCAATCCAGCGATTTCCTAGTATTCCCTGTGTGAGCCAGGTGCTACATCCTAAGTGCCATACGAGAGAAGCTAGCTGAACGCCTTGTCCAAAAGCAACTTACTTCGGAGAGTTGAGCTCACCCTCAGTCCCTCAAAGTTGCACACTGCCTGCAGAAAGAGTTTCCAACATCTGTACCAGAGCCGTTTCTCAGAGGCTTGTGAGAGGCAAGGGGAATAAGCAGATCTGCATGGTGTCTCCAGCTGCAGTGGAGTGGTATTCTGGGTACGTCCTGGCTTAGAACACTGTTACGTTCTCATTGCCCGAGGAACGCAGCTAGTTGAAAGCTGGCTTGTAGGAAAGCTCCCTTGTGCGAGTTGAGGTCAGGGCAGGACCCTCCCGCATCCTGACTGCCCGTAGACATAGGTCCCAGCATCCTTATTGTTGTCACCTGAGGAGGTTTTGAAGAGCATGTGGAAGTGACAGGATTCTCCTCAAGGGTATCTGATCTCAATACAGACATTGCAAACGTCCTTGATCAATGAGAGTGTAGTAGGTCCTAGCTCCCATCAAAGTGTCTAGCAGACATGTGCCTGCAAAACATACACACTTCCGAGAGTTGAGCTTATGTACTGTCCCTCCCACATCCTGCCTGCACGTACACCGCGCCCCTAACAAGCCTAACCCGATGGGTGCCTGAAGTGTTGTGAGAGGTAAGTGGAAAGTCCCGGCCCAGAAGACTATTGCATCCAAGCTCAATCCAGCGATTTCCTAGTATTCCCTGTGTGAGCCAGGTGCTACATCCTAAGTGCCATACGACAGAAGCTAGCTGAACGCCTTGTCCAAAAGCAACTTACTTCGGAGACTTGAGCTCACCCTCAGTCCCTCACAGTTGCACACTGCCTGCAGAAAGAGTTTCCAACATCTGCACCAGAGCCGTTTGTCAGAGGCTTGAGAGACCCAAGGGGAATAAGCCGACCTGGAGGGTGTGTCCAGCTGCAGTGGGGTGGTATTCTGGGTACCTCCTGGCGTGGAACACTGTTACATTCTCATTGCCCGAGGAACGCAGCTAGTTGAAAGCTGGCTTGGAGGCAAGCTTCCTTGTGCGAGTTGAGGTCAGGGCAGGACCCTCCCGCATCGTGACTGCCCGTAGACATAGGTCCCAGCATCCTTATGGTTGTCGCCTGAGGAGGTTGTGTGAAGAGCATGTGGAAGTGACAGGATTCTCCTCAAGTGTATCTGATCTCAATACAGACATTGCAAACGTCCTTGATCAATGAGAGTGTAGTAGGTCCTAGCTCCCATCAAAGTGTCTAGCAGACATGTGTCTGCAAAACATTCACACTTCCGAGAGTTGAGGTTATGGACTGTCTCTCCACATCCTGCCTGCAGATACACCGCGCTTGTAACAGGCCTAGCCCCGATGCGTGCCTGAAGTGTTGTGAGAGAGAAGAGGATAGTCCCGGCCCACAAGTCTAGTGCATCCAAGCTCAATCCAGCGATTTCCTAGTATTCCCTGTGTGAGCCAGGTGCTTCATCCTAAGTGCCATACAAGAGAAGCTAGCTGAACGCCTTGTCCAAAAGCAACTTATTTCAGAGAGTTTAGATCAACCTCAGTCCCTCACAGTTGCACACTGCCTGCAGAAAGAGTTTCCAACATCTGCACCACAGCCGTTTGTCAGAGGCTTGTGAGACGCAAGTGGAATAAACAGACCTGGAGGGTGTCTCCAGCTGCAGTGGAGTTGTGTTCTGGGTAACTCCTGGCTTAGAGTACTGCTACGTTCTCAGTGCCCTAAGAACGCAGCTAGTTGAAAGGTGGCTTGTAGGTGTGCTTCCTTGTGCGAGTTGACGTCAGGGCAGGACCCTCCCGCATCCTGACTGCCCGTAGACTTAGGTCCCAGCATCCTTAGGTTAGGTGCCGGAAGAGGTTGTTTGAAAAGCATATGGAAGTGACAGGACTCTGCTCAAGTGAATCTGAGTTCAATACAGACATTGCAAACGTCCTTGGTCAATGTGAGTGTAGCTCGGTCCCAGCTCCCATCAATAAGTGTCTAGCAGCCATCTGCCTGCAAAGCGTACACACTTCCGAGAGTTGAGCTGATGGACTATCGCTCCCACATCCTGACTGCCTGCACGGTTCGCTTGCTCAGCATTTCGTTCTATGCGGGACAGGACCACAGAGAGAAACAAGTGACTGGCTTGTCAATTTCGAGCCTAGCGGACAGCTGCCTCCAAGGCATGCACACTCCTTTGGGTTGAGCTTATAGCTTCAACCTCCCACATGCTGACCGCCTGTACACTTTGCAGCCAAGAGATTTCGTTGGACACGGGATTCAAGCTTTGTGAGAGGCAAGTGTCTCTGAGCTCAATCCAGTGACGTCTGACGACTTCCTCCCTCAGATGGGTGGTACACACTAACTTCTAACCCTGAGTACCTAGTTACAAGCTCTCTCTCAGGGGAACTTCCTTCTGTGAGATGAGCTGACTTGCGGTCCTTCCCACTTCCACACTGCCTGCACATGGAGTTACGAGCATCCTCACTAGACATGTTGTCAGAAGCTCATGGGACGCAAGGAGCAAGCTGCAGGCCTCAATGGTGCTGTCACTCGTTGGAGTAGAGCGGTATTCACGCAACGTCCTGACTTCCAGTGCTGCTACGTTCTCTCGGCCATAAGAAGGCGCTAGTGGAAAGCTGCATTCGGGGCATGCTTCCTTTTGAGAGTTGAGCTCCACAAAGGACCCTCCCGCCTCGGGTCCCCCTCTGGGTGGAGCTGCTAACATCCTCATGTCAGGTGCAGGGAGAGGTTGTTAGAAATGCGTGTGGAAACGTCAGACCTGTCCTCACGGCAATGTGAGTTGAATACAGCGATTGCCAACGTCCTTGTTCAATGAGAGTGTAGCTAGGTTCTAACTCCACTGTATGAGTGGGGAGCAGACATCTGCCTCCCAGGCATACACGCCCCTGAGAGTTGAGCTTATGGCCTGTCCCTCCCACATCCTGCCTGCACGTACACCTAGCTCCTAACAGGCCTAGGCTCGATACGTGCCTGAAGTGTTGTGAGAGGTAAGTGGAAAGTCCCGGCCCACAAGACTAGTGTATCCAAGCTCAATCCAGCGATTTCCTAGTATTTCCTGTGTGAGCTAGGTGCTACATCCTAAGTTCCATACGAGAGAAGCTAGGTGGACGCCTATTCCCACGGCAACTTACCTCTGAGAGTTGAGCTCACACTCAGTCCCTCACAGTTGCACATTGCCGGCAGAATGAGTTTCGAACATCTGCACCAGAGCCGTTTGTCAGAGGCTTGAGAGACGCAAGGGGAATAAGCCGATCTGGAAGGTGTCTCCAGCTGCAGTGGAGTGGTATTCTGGGTACGTCCTGGCTTAGAGTACTGCTACGTTCTCAGTGCCCTAAGAACGCAGCTAGTTGAAAGCTGACTTGTAGGCAAGCTTCCTTGTGCGAGTTGAGGTCAGGGCAGGACCCTCCCGCATCCTGACTGCCCGTAGACATAGCTCCCAGCATCCTTATGTTAGGCGCCGGAAGAGGTTCTGTGAAGAGCATGTGGAAGTGACAGGATTCTCCTCAAGTGTATCTGATCTCAATTCAGACTCTGCAAATGTCCTTGTTCAATGAGAGTGTAGCTCGGTCCTACCTCCCATGAAAGTGTCTAGCAGACATCTGCCTGCAAAGCATACACACTTCCGAGAGTTGAGCTTAGGTATTGTCCCTCACACATCCTGCCTGCAGGTACACCGCGCTCCTAACAGGCCTAGCCCCGATGCGTGCCTGAAGTGCTGTGAGAGGTAAGTGGAACGTCCCGGCCCACAAGAGTAGTGCATCCAAGCTCAATCCAGCGATTTCCTAGTATTTCCTGAGTGAGCCAGGTGCTACATCCTAAGTGCCATACGAGAGAAGCTAGCTGAACGCCTTGTCCAAAAGCAACTTACCTCTGAGAGTTGAGCTCACACTCAGTCCCTCACAGTTGCACACTGACTGCAGAATGAGTTTCGAACATCTGCACCACAGCCGTTTGTCAGAGGCTTGTGAGACGCAAGTGGAATAAGCAGATCTGGAAGGTGTCTCCGGCTGCAGTGGAGTGGTATTCTGGGTACCTCCTGGCTTAGAGTATTGCTACGTTCTCAGTGCCCTAAGAACGCAGCTAGTTGAAAGCTGGCTTGGAGGCAAGCTTCCTTCTGCGAGTTGAGGTTAGGGCAGGACCCTCCCGCATCCTGACTGCCCGTAGACATAGGTCCCAGCATCCTTATGTTAGGCGCCGGAAGAGGTTGTGTGAAGAGCATGTGGAAGTGACAGGATTCTCCTCAAGTGTATCTGATCTCAATTCAGACTCTGCAAATATCCTTGTTCAATGAGAGTGTAGCTCGGTCCTACCTCCCATGAAAGTGTCTAGCAGACATCTGCCTGCAAAGCATACAAACTTCCGAGAGTTTAGCTTATGGACTGTCCCTCCCACATCCTGCCTGCAGGGACACCGCGCTCCTAACAGGACTAGCCCCGATGCGTGCCTGAAGTGTTGTGAGAGGTAAGTGGAAAGTCCCGGCCCACAAGACTAGTGCATCCAAGCTCAATCCAGCGATTTCCTAGTATTTCCTGTGTGAGCCAGGTGCTACATCCTAAGTTCCATACGAGAGAAGCTAGGTGGACGCCTATTCCCAACGCAACTTACCTTTGAGAGTTGAGCTCACACTCAGTCCCTCACAGTTGCACATTGCCTGCAGAATGAGTTTCGAACATCTGCACCAGAGCCGTTTGTCAGAGGCTTGTGAGACGCAAGTGGAATAAGCAGATCTGGAAGGTGTCTCCACCTGCCGTGAAGTGGTATTCTGGGTACCTCCTGGCTTAGAGTACTGCTACGTTCTCAGTGCCCTAAGAACGCAGCTAGTTGAAAGCTGGCTTGTAGGCATGCTCTCTTGTGCGAGCTGAGGTCAGGGCAGGACCTTCCTGCATCCTGACTGCCCGTAGACATAGGTCCCAGCATCCTTATGGTTGTCGCCTGAGGAGGTTGTGAAGAGCATGTGGAAGTGACAGGATTCTCCTCAAGTGTTTCTGATCTCAATTCAGACTCTGCAAATGTCCTTGTTCAATGAGAGTGTAGCTCGGTCCTACCTCCCTTGAAAGTGTCTAGCAGACTTCTGCCTGCAAAGCATACACACTTCCGAGAGTTGAGCTTATGGACTGTCCCTCCCACATCCTGCCTGCAGGTACACCGCGCTCCTAACAGGCGTACCCCGATGCGTGCCTGAAGTTGTGAGAGGTAAGTGGAAAGTCCCGGCCCACAAGACTAGTGCATCCAAGCTCAATCCAGCGATTTCCTAGTATTTCCTGTGTGAGCCAGGTGGTACATCCTAAGTGCCATACGAGAGAAGCTAGCTGAACGCCTTGTCCAAAAGCAACTTATTTCGGAGAGTTGAGCTCACACTCAGTCCCTCACAGTTGCACACTGACTGCAGAATGAGTTCCAACATCTGCACCACAGCCGTTTGTCAGAGGCTTGTGAGACACAAGTGGAATAAGCAGATCTGGAAGGTGCCTCCAGCTGCAGTGGAGTGGTATTCTGTCAACCTCCTGGCTGAGAGTACTGCTACGTTCTCAGTGCCCTAAGAACGCAGCTAGTTGAAACCTGGCTTGCAGGTGTGCTTCCTTTTGCGAGCTGAGTTCACGGCACAACCCTCCCTCATCCTGACTGCCCTTGGACTAGGTCCCAGCATCCTTATGTTAGGTGCAGTAAGAGCTTGTGTTAAACGCTTGTGGAAGTGACAGCATTCTCCTCAAGTGTATCTGATCTCAGTACAGACATTGCAAACGTCCTTGTTCAATGAGAGTGTAGCTCGGTCCTTGCTCCCATCAAAGTGTCTAGCAGACATCTGCCTGGAAAGCATACACTCCGGAGAGTTGAGGTTATAGACTCTCTCTCACATCCTGCCTGCAGATACACCGTGCTCGTAACAGGCCTAGTCCCGATGCGTGCCTGAAGTGTTGTGAGAGAGAAGTGGATAGTCCCGGCCCACAAGTCTAGTGCATCCAAGCTCAATCCAGCGATTTCCTAGTATTTCCTGTGTGAGCCAGGTGCTACATCCTAAGTGACATACGAGAGAAGCTAGCTGAACGCCTTGTCCAAAAGCAACTTATTTCGGAGAGTTTAGATCAACCTCAGTCCCTCACAGTTGCACACTGCCTGCAGAAAGAGTTTCCAACATCTGCACCAGAGCCGTTTGTCAGAGGCTTGTGAGACGCAAGTGGAATAAACAGACCTGGAGGGTGTCTCCAGCTGCAGGGGAGTTGTGTTCTGGGTACCTCCTGGCTTAGAGTACTGCTAGGTTCTCAGTGCCCTAAGAACGCAGCTAGTTGAAAGGTGGCTTGTAGGTGTGCTTCCTTGTGCGAGTTGACGTCAGGGCAGGACCCTCCCGCATCCTGACTGCCCGTAGACATAGGTCCCAGCATCCTTATGTTAGGTGTCTGAAGAGGTTGTTTGAAAGGCATATGGAAGTGACAACTCTGCTCAAGTGAATCTGAGTTCAATACAGACATTGCAAACGTCCTTGGTCAATGTGTGTGTAGCTCGGACCCAGCTCCCATCAATAAGTGTCTAGCAGCCATCTGCCTGCAAAGCGTACACACTTCCGAGAGTTGAGCTGATGGACTATCGCTCCCACATCCTGACTGCCTGCACGGTTCGCTTGCTCAGCATTTCGTTCTATGCGGGACAGGACCACAGAGAGAAACAAGTGACTGGCTTGTCAATTTCGAGCCTAGCGGACAGCTGCCTCCAAGGCATGCACACTCCTTTGGGTTGAGCTTATAGCTTCAACCTCCCACATGCTGACCGCCTGTACACTTTGCAGCCAAGGGATTTCGTTGGACACGGGATTCAAGCTTTGTGAGAGGCAAGTGTCTCTTAGTTCAATCCAGTGACGTCTGACGACTTCCTCCCTCAGATGGGTGGTACACACTAACTTCTAACCCTGAGTACCTAGTTGCAAGCTCTCTCTCAGGGGAACTTCCTTCTGTGAGATGAGCTGACTCGCGGTCCTTCCCACTTCCACACTGCCTGCACATGGAGTTACGAGCATCCTCACTAGACATGTTGTCAGAAGCTCATGGGACGCAAGGAGCAAGCTGCAGGCCTCAATGGTGCTGTCACTCGTTGGAGTAGAGCGGTATTCACGCAACGTCCTGACTTCCAGTGCTGCTACGTTCTCTCGGCCATAAGAAGGCAGCTAGTGGAAAGCTGCATTCGGGGCATGCTTCCTTTTGAGAGTTGAGCTCAACAAAGGACCCTCCCGCCTCGGGTCCCCCTCTGGGTGGAGCTGCTAACATCCTCATGTCAGGTGCAGGGAGAGGCTGTTAGAAATGCGTGTGGAAACGTCAGACCTGTCCTCACGGCAATGTGAGTTGAATACAGCGATTGCCAACGTCCTTGTTCAATGAGAGTGTAGCTAGGTTCTAACTCCACTGTATGAGTGGGGAGCAGACATCTGCCTCCCAGGCATACACGCCCCTGAGAGTTGAGCTTATGGCCTGTCCCTCCCACATCCTGCCTGCACGTACACCTAGCTCCTAACAGGCCTAGGCTCGATACGTGCCTGAAGTGTTGTGAGAGGTAAGTGGAAAGTCCCGGCCCACAAGACTAGTGTATCCAAGCTCAATCCAGCGATTTCCTAGTATTTCCTGTGTGAGCTAGGTGCTACATCCTAAGTTCCATACGAGAGAAGCTAGGTGGACGCCTATTCCCACGGCAACTTACCTCTGAGAGTTGAGCTCACACTCAGTCCCTCACAGTTGCACATTGCCGGCAGAATGAGTTTCGAACATCTGCACCAGAGCCGTTTGTCAGAGGCTTGAGAGACGCAAGGGGAATAAGCCGATCTGGAAGGTGTCTCCAGCTGCAGTGGAGTGGTATTCTGGGTACGTCCTGGCTTAGAGTACTGCTACGTTCTCAGTGCCCTAAGAACGCAGCTAGTTGAAAGCTGACTTGTAGGCAAGCTTCCTTGTGCGAGTTGAGGTCAGGGCAGGACCCTCCCGCATCCTGACTGCCCGTAGACATAGCTCCCAGCATCCTTATGTTAGGCGCCGGAAGAGGTTCTGTGAAGAGCATGTGGAAGTGACAGGATTCTCCTCAAGTGTATCTGATCTCAATTCAGACTCTGCAAATGTCCTTGTTCAATGAGAGTGTAGCTCGGTCCTACCTCCCATGAAAGTGTCTAGCAGACATCTGCCTGCAAAGCATACACACTTCCGAGAGTTGAGCTTAGGTATTGTCCCTCACACATCCTGCCTGCAGGTACACCGCGCTCCTAACAGGCCTAGCCCCGATGCGTGCCTGAAGTGCTGTGAGAGGTAAGTGGAACGTCCCGGCCCACAAGAGTAGTGCATCCAAGCTCAATCCAGCGATTTCCTAGTATTTCCTGAGTGAGCCAGGTGCTACATCCTAAGTGCCATACGAGAGAAGCTAGCTGAACGCCTTGTCCAAAAGCAACTTACCTCTGAGAGTTGAGCTCACACTCAGTCCCTCACAGTTGCACACTGACTGCAGAATGAGTTTCGAACATCTGCACCACAGCCGTTTGTCAGAGGCTTGTGAGACGCAAGTGGAATAAGCAGATCTGGAAGGTGTCTCCGGCTGCAGTGGAGTGGTATTCTGGGTACCTCCTGGCTTAGAGTATTGCTACGTTCTCAGTGCCCTAAGAACGCAGCTAGTTGAAAGCTGGCTTGGAGGCAAGCTTCCTTCTGCGAGTTGAGGTTAGGGCAGGACCCTCCCGCATCCTGACTGCCCGTAGACATAGGTCCCAGCATCCTTATGTTAGGCGCCGGAAGAGGTTGTGTGAAGAGCATGTGGAAGTGACAGGATTCTCCTCAAGTGTATCTGATCTCAATTCAGACTCTGCAAATATCCTTGTTCAATGAGAGTGTAGCTCGGTCCTACCTCCCATGAAAGTGTCTAGCAGACATCTGCCTGCAAAGCATACAAACTTCCGAGAGTTTAGCTTATGGACTGTCCCTCCCACATCCTGCCTGCAGGGACACCGCGCTCCTAACAGGACTAGCCCCGATGCGTGCCTGAAGTGTTGTGAGAGGTAAGTGGAAAGTCCCGGCCCACAAGACTAGTGCATCCAAGCTCAATCCAGCGATTTCCTAGTATTTCCTGTGTGAGCCAGGTGCTACATCCTAAGTTCCATACGAGAGAAGCTAGGTGGACGCCTATTCCCAACGCAACTTACCTTTGAGAGTTGAGCTCACACTCAGTCCCTCACAGTTGCACATTGCCTGCAGAATGAGTTTCGAACATCTGCACCAGAGCCGTTTGTCAGAGGCTTGTGAGACGCAAGTGGAATAAGCAGATCTGGAAGGTGTCTCCACCTGCCGTGAAGTGGTATTCTGGGTACCTCCTGGCTTAGAGTACTGCTACGTTCTCAGTGCCCTAAGAACGCAGCTAGTTGAAAGCTGGCTTGTAGGCATGCTCTCTTGTGCGAGCTGAGGTCAGGGCAGGACCTTCCTGCATCCTGACTGCCCGTAGACATAGGTCCCAGCATCCTTATGGTTGTCGCCTGAGGAGGTTGTGAAGAGCATGTGGAAGTGACAGGATTCTCCTCAAGTGTTTCTGATCTCAATTCAGACTCTGCAAATGTCCTTGTTCAATGAGAGTGTAGCTCGGTCCTACCTCCCTTGAAAGTGTCTAGCAGACTTCTGCCTGCAAAGCATACACACTTCCGAGAGTTGAGCTTATGGACTGTCCCTCCCACATCCTGCCTGCAGGTACACCGCGCTCCTAACAGGCGTACCCCGATGCGTGCCTGAAGTTGTGAGAGGTAAGTGGAAAGTCCCGGCCCACAAGACTAGTGCATCCAAGCTCAATCCAGCGATTTCCTAGTATTTCCTGTGTGAGCCAGGTGGTACATCCTAAGTGCCATACGAGAGAAGCTAGCTGAACGCCTTGTCCAAAAGCAACTTATTTCGGAGAGTTGAGCTCACACTCAGTCCCTCACAGTTGCACACTGACTGCAGAATGAGTTCCAACATCTGCACCACAGCCGTTTGTCAGAGGCTTGTGAGACACAAGTGGAATAAGCAGATCTGGAAGGTGCCTCCAGCTGCAGTGGAGTGGTATTCTGTCAACCTCCTGGCTGAGAGTACTGCTACGTTCTCAGTGCCCTAAGAACGCAGCTAGTTGAAACCTGGCTTGCAGGTGTGCTTCCTTTTGCGAGCTGAGTTCACGGCACAACCCTCCCTCATCCTGACTGCCCTTGGACTAGGTCCCAGCATCCTTATGTTAGGTGCAGTAAGAGCTTGTGTTAAACGCTTGTGGAAGTGACAGCATTCTCCTCAAGTGTATCTGATCTCAGTACAGACATTGCAAACGTCCTTGTTCAATGAGAGTGTAGCTCGGTCCTTGCTCCCATCAAAGTGTCTAGCAGACATCTGCCTGGAAAGCATACACTCCGGAGAGTTGAGGTTATAGACTCTCTCTCACATCCTGCCTGCAGATACACCGTGCTCGTAACAGGCCTAGTCCCGATGCGTGCCTGAAGTGTTGTGAGAGAGAAGTGGATAGTCCCGGCCCACAAGTCTAGTGCATCCAAGCTCAATCCAGCGATTTCCTAGTATTTCCTGTGTGAGCCAGGTGCTACATCCTAAGTGACATACGAGAGAAGCTAGCTGAACGCCTTGTCCAAAAGCAACTTATTTCGGAGAGTTTAGATCAACCTCAGTCCCTCACAGTTGCACACTGCCTGCAGAAAGAGTTTCCAACATCTGCACCAGAGCCGTTTGTCAGAGGCTTGTGAGACGCAAGTGGAATAAACAGACCTGGAGGGTGTCTCCAGCTGCAGGGGAGTTGTGTTCTGGGTACCTCCTGGCTTAGAGTACTGCTAGGTTCTCAGTGCCCTAAGAACGCAGCTAGTTGAAAGGTGGCTTGTAGGTGTGCTTCCTTGTGCGAGTTGACGTCAGGGCAGGACCCTCCCGCATCCTGACTGCCCGTAGACATAGGTCCCAGCATCCTTATGTTAGGTGTCTGAAGAGGTTGTTTGAAAGGCATATGGAAGTGACAACTCTGCTCAAGTGAATCTGAGTTCAATACAGACATTGCAAACGTCCTTGGTCAATGTGTGTGTAGCTCGGACCCAGCTCCCATCAATAAGTGTCTAGCAGCCATCTGCCTGCAAAGCGTACACACTTCCGAGAGTTGAGCTGATGGACTATCGCTCCCACATCCTGACTGCCTGCACGGTTCGCTTGCTCAGCATTTCGTTCTATGCGGGACAGGACCACAGAGAGAAACAAGTGACTGGCTTGTCAATTTCGAGCCTAGCGGACAGCTGCCTCCAAGGCATGCACACTCCTTTGGGTTGAGCTTATAGCTTCAACCTCCCACATGCTGACCGCCTGTACACTTTGCAGCCAAGGGATTTCGTTGGACACGGGATTCAAGCTTTGTGAGAGGCAAGTGTCTCTTAGTTCAATCCAGTGACGTCTGACGACTTCCTCCCTCAGATGGGTGGTACACACTAACTTCTAACCCTGAGTACCTAGTTGCAAGCTCTCTCTCAGGGGAACTTCCTTCTGTGAGATGAGCTGACTCGCGGTCCTTCCCACTTCCACACTGCCTGCACATGGAGTTACGAGCATCCTCACTAGACATGTTGTCAGAAGCTCATGGGACGCAAGGAGCAAGCTGCAGGCCTCAATGGTGCTGTCACTCGTTGGAGTAGAGCGGTATTCACGCAACGTCCTGACTTCCAGTGCTGCTACGTTCTCTCGGCCATAAGAAGGCAGCTAGTGGAAAGCTGCATTCGGGGCATGCTTCCTTTTGAGAGTTGAGCTCAACAAAGGACCCTCCCGCCTCGGGTCCCCCTCTGGGTGGAGCTGCTAACATCCTCATGTCAGGTGCAGGGAGAGGCTGTTAGAAATGCGTGTGGAAACGTCAGACCTGTCCTCACGGCAATGTGAGTTGAATACAGCGATTGCCAACGTCCTTGTTCAATGAGAGTGTAGCTAGGTTCTAACTCCACTGTATGAGTGGGGAGCAGACATCTGCCTCCCAGGCATACACGCCCCTGAGAGTTGAGCTTATGGCCTGTCCCTCCCACATCCTGCCTGCACGTACACCTAGCTCCTAACAGGCCTAGGCTCGATACGTGCCTGAAGTGTTGTGAGAGGTAAGTGGAAAGTCCCGGCCCACAAGACTAGTGTATCCAAGCTCAATCCAGCGATTTCCTAGTATTTCCTGTGTGAGCTAGGTGCTACATCCTAAGTTCCATACGAGAGAAGCTAGGTGGACGCCTATTCCCACGGCAACTTACCTCTGAGAGTTGAGCTCACACTCAGTCCCTCACAGTTGCACATTGCCGGCAGAATGAGTTTCGAACATCTGCACCAGAGCCGTTTGTCAGAGGCTTGAGAGACGCAAGGGGAATAAGCCGATCTGGAAGGTGTCTCCAGCTGCAGTGGAGTGGTATTCTGGGTACGTCCTGGCTTAGAGTACTGCTACGTTCTCAGTGCCCTAAGAACGCAGCTAGTTGAAAGCTGACTTGTAGGCAAGCTTCCTTGTGCGAGTTGAGGTCAGGGCAGGACCCTCCCGCATCCTGACTGCCCGTAGACATAGCTCCCAGCATCCTTATGTTAGGCGCCGGAAGAGGTTCTGTGAAGAGCATGTGGAAGTGACAGGATTCTCCTCAAGTGTATCTGATCTCAATTCAGACTCTGCAAATGTCCTTGTTCAATGAGAGTGTAGCTCGGTCCTACCTCCCATGAAAGTGTCTAGCAGACATCTGCCTGCAAAGCATACACACTTCCGAGAGTTGAGCTTAGGTATTGTCCCTCACACATCCTGCCTGCAGGTACACCGCGCTCCTAACAGGCCTAGCCCCGATGCGTGCCTGAAGTGCTGTGAGAGGTAAGTGGAACGTCCCGGCCCACAAGAGTAGTGCATCCAAGCTCAATCCAGCGATTTCCTAGTATTTCCTGAGTGAGCCAGGTGCTACATCCTAAGTGCCATACGAGAGAAGCTAGCTGAACGCCTTGTCCAAAAGCAACTTACCTCTGAGAGTTGAGCTCACACTCAGTCCCTCACAGTTGCACACTGACTGCAGAATGAGTTTCGAACATCTGCACCACAGCCGTTTGTCAGAGGCTTGTGAGACGCAAGTGGAATAAGCAGATCTGGAAGGTGTCTCCGGCTGCAGTGGAGTGGTATTCTGGGTACCTCCTGGCTTAGAGTATTGCTACGTTCTCAGTGCCCTAAGAACGCAGCTAGTTGAAAGCTGGCTTGGAGGCAAGCTTCCTTCTGCGAGTTGAGGTTAGGGCAGGACCCTCCCGCATCCTGACTGCCCGTAGACATATGTCCCAGCATCCTTATGTTAGGCGCCGGAAGAGGTTGTGTGAAGAGCATGTGGAAGTGACAGGATTCTCCTCAAGTGTATCTGATCTCAATTCAGACTCTGCAAATATCCTTGTTCAATGAGAGTGTAGCTCGGTCCTACCTCCCATGAAAGTGTCTAGCAGACATCTGCCTGCAAAGCATACAAACTTCCGAGAGTTTAGCTTATGGACTGTCCCTCCCACATCCTGCCTGCAGGGACACCGCGCTCCTAACAGGACTAGCCCCGATGCGTGCCTGAAGTGTTGTGAGAGGTAAGTGGAAAGTCCCGGCCCACAAGACTAGTGCATCCAAGCTCAATCCAGCGATTTCCTAGTATTTCCTGTGTGAGCCAGGTGCTACATCCTAAGTTCCATACGAGAGAAGCTAGGTGGACGCCTATTCCCAACGCAACTTACCTTTGAGAGTTGAGCTCACACTCAGTCCCTCACAGTTGCACATTGCCTGCAGAATGAGTTTCGAACATCTGCACCAGAGCCGTTTGTCAGAGGCTTGTGAGACGCAAGTGGAATAAGCAGATCTGGAAGGTGTCTCCACCTGCCGTGAAGTGGTATTCTGGGTACCTCCTGGCTTAGAGTACTGCTACGTTCTCAGTGCCCTAAGAACGCAGCTAGTTGAAAGCTGGCTTGTAGGCATGCTCTCTTGTGCGAGCTGAGGTCAGGGCAGGACCTTCCTGCATCCTGACTGCCCGTAGACATAGGTCCCAGCATCCTTATGGTTGTCGCCTGAGGAGGTTGTGAAGAGCATGTGGAAGTGACAGGATTCTCCTCAAGTGTTTCTGATCTCAATTCAGACTCTGCAAATGTCCTTGTTCAATGAGAGTGTAGCTCGGTCCTACCTCCCTTGAAAGTGTCTAGCAGACTTCTGCCTGCAAAGCATACACACTTCCGAGAGTTGAGCTTATGGACTGTCCCTCCCACATCCTGCCTGCAGGTACACCGCGCTCCTAACAGGCGTACCCCGATGCGTGCCTGAAGTTGTGAGAGGTAAGTGGAAAGTCCCGGCCCACAAGACTAGTGCATCCAAGCTCAATCCAGCGATTTCCTAGTATTTCCTGTGTGAGCCAGGTGGTACATCCTAAGTGCCATACGAGAGAAGCTAGCTGAACGCCTTGTCCAAAAGCAACTTATTTCGGAGAGTTGAGCTCACACTCAGTCCCTCACAGTTGCACACTGACTGCAGAATGAGTTCCAACATCTGCACCACAGCCGTTTGTCAGAGGCTTGTGAGACACAAGTGGAATAAGCAGATCTGGAAGGTGCCTCCAGCTGCAGTGGAGTGGTATTCTGTCAACCTCCTGGCTGAGAGTACTGCTACGTTCTCAGTGCCCTAAGAACGCAGCTAGTTGAAACCTGGCTTGCAGGTGTGCTTCCTTTTGCGAGCTGAGTTCACGGCACAACCCTCCCTCATCCTGACTGCCCTTGGACTAGGTCCCAGCATCCTTATGTTAGGTGCAGTAAGAGCTTGTGTTAAACGCTTGTGGAAGTGACAGCATTCTCCTCAAGTGTATCTGATCTCAGTACAGACATTGCAAACGTCCTTGTTCAATGAGAGTGTAGCTCGGTCCTTGCTCCCATCAAAGTGTCTAGCAGACATCTGCCTGGAAAGCATACACTCCGGAGAGTTGAGGTTATAGACTCTCTCCACATCCTGCCTGCAGATACACCGTGCTCGTAACAGGCCTAGTCCCGATGCGTGCCTGAAGTGTTGTGAGAGAGAAGTGGATAGTCCCGGCCCACAAGTCTAGTGCATCCAAGCTCAATCCAGCGATTTCCTAGTATTTCCTGTGTGAGCCAGGTGCTACATCCTAAGTGACATACGAGAGAAGCTAGCTGAACGCCTTGTCCAAAAGCAACTTATTTCGGAGAGTTTAGATCAACCTCAGTCCCTCACAGTTGCACACTGCCTGCAGAAAGAGTTTCCAACATCTGCACCAGAGCCGTTTGTCAGAGGCTTGTGAGACGCAAGTGGAATAAACAGACCTGGAGGGTGTCTCCAGCTGCAGGGGAGTTGTGTTCTGGGTACCTCCTGGCTTAGAGTACTGCTAGGTTCTCAGTGCCCTAAGAACGCAGCTAGTTGAAAGGTGGCTTGTAGGTGTGCTTCCTTGTGCGAGTTGACGTCAGGGCAGGACCCTCCCGCATCCTGACTGCCCGTAGACATAGGTCCCAGCATCCTTATGTTAGGTGTCTGAAGAGGTTGTTTGAAAGGCATATGGAAGTGACAACTCTGCTCAAGTGAATCTGAGTTCAATACAGACATTGCAAACGTCCTTGGTCAATGTGTGTGTAGCTCGGACCCAGCTCCCATCAATAAGTGTCTAGCAGCCATCTGCCTGCAAAGCGTACACACTTCCGAGAGTTGAGCTGATGGACTATCGCTCCCACATCCTGACTGCCTGCACGGTTCGCTTGCTCAGCATTTCGTTCTATGCGGGACAGGACCACAGAGAGAAACAAGTGACTGGCTTGTCAATTTCGAGCCTAGCGGACAGCTGCCTCCAAGGCATGCACACTCCTTTGGGTTGAGCTTATAGCTTCAACCTCCCACATGCTGACCGCCTGTACACTTTGCAGCCAAGGGATTTCGTTGGACACGGGATTCAAGCTTTGTGAGAGGCAAGTGTCTCTTAGTTCAATCCAGTGACGTCTGACGACTTCCTCCCTCAGATGGGTGGTACACACTAACTTCTAACCCTGAGTACCTAGTTGCAAGCTCTCTCTCAGGGGAACTTCCTTCTGTGAGATGAGCTGACTCGCGGTCCTTCCCACTTCCACACTGCCTGCACATGGAGTTACGAGCATCCTCACTAGACATGTTGTCAGAAGCTCATGGGACGCAAGGAGCAAGCTGCAGGCCTCAATGGTGCTGTCACTCGTTGGAGTAGAGCGGTATTCACGCAACGTCCTGACTTCCAGTGCTGCTACGTTCTCTCGGCCATAAGAAGGCAGCTAGTGGAAAGCTGCATTCGGGGCATGCTTCCTTTTGAGAGTTGAGCTCAACAAAGGACCCTCCCGCCTCGGGTCCCCCTCTGGGTGGAGCTGCTAACATCCTCATGTCAGGTGCAGGGAGAGGCTGTTAGAAATGCGTGTGGAAACGTCAGACCTGTCCTCACGGCAATGTGAGTTGAATACAGCGATTGCCAACGTCCTTGTTCAATGAGAGTGTAGCTAGGTTCTAACTCCACTGTATGAGTGGGGAGCAGACATCTGCCTCCCAGGCATACACGCCCCTGAGAGTTGAGCTTATGGCCTGTCCCTCCCACATCCTGCCTGCACGTACACCTAGCTCCTAACAGGCCTAGGCTCGATACGTGCCTGAAGTGTTGTGAGAGGTAAGTGGAAAGTCCCGGCCCACAAGACTAGTGTATCCAAGCTCAATCCAGCGATTTCCTAGTATTTCCTGTGTGAGCTAGGTGCTACATCCTAAGTTCCATACGAGAGAAGCTAGGTGGACGCCTATTCCCACGGCAACTTACCTCTGAGAGTTGAGCTCACACTCAGTCCCTCACAGTTGCACATTGCCGGCAGAATGAGTTTCGAACATCTGCACCAGAGCCGTTTGTCAGAGGCTTGAGAGACGCAAGGGGAATAAGCCGATCTGGAAGGTGTCTCCAGCTGCAGTGGAGTGGTATTCTGGGTACGTCCTGGCTTAGAGTACTGCTACGTTCTCAGTGCCCTAAGAACGCAGCTAGTTGAAAGCTGACTTGTAGGCAAGCTTCCTTGTGCGAGTTGAGGTCAGGGCAGGACCCTCCCGCATCCTGACTGCCCGTAGACATAGCTCCCAGCATCCTTATGTTAGGCGCCGGAAGAGGTTCTGTGAAGAGCATGTGGAAGTGACAGGATTCTCCTCAAGTGTATCTGATCTCAATTCAGACTCTGCAAATGTCCTTGTTCAATGAGAGTGTAGCTCGGTCCTACCTCCCATGAAAGTGTCTAGCAGACATCTGCCTGCAAAGCATACACACTTCCGAGAGTTGAGCTTAGGTATTGTCCCTCACACATCCTGCCTGCAGGTACACCGCGCTCCTAACAGGCCTAGCCCCGATGCGTGCCTGAAGTGCTGTGAGAGGTAAGTGGAACGTCCCGGCCCACAAGAGTAGTGCATCCAAGCTCAATCCAGCGATTTCCTAGTATTTCCTGAGTGAGCCAGGTGCTACATCCTAAGTGCCATACGAGAGAAGCTAGCTGAACGCCTTGTCCAAAAGCAACTTACCTCTGAGAGTTGAGCTCACACTCAGTCCCTCACAGTTGCACACTGACTGCAGAATGAGTTTCGAACATCTGCACCACAGCCGTTTGTCAGAGGCTTGTGAGACGCAAGTGGAATAAGCAGATCTGGAAGGTGTCTCCGGCTGCAGTGGAGTGGTATTCTGGTACCTCCTGGCTTAGAGTATTGCTACGTTCTCAGTGCCCTAAGAACGCAGCTAGTTGAAAGCTGGCTTGGAGGCAAGCTTCCTTCTGCGAGTTGAGGTTAGGGCAGGACCCTCCCGCATCCTGACTGCCCGTAGACATAGGTCCCAGCATCCTTATGTTAGGCGCCGGAAGAGGTTGTGTGAAGAGCATGTGGAAGTGACAGGATTCTCCTCAAGTGTATCTGATCTCAATTCAGACTCTGCAAATATCCTTGTTCAATGAGAGTGTAGCTCGGTCCTACCTCCCATGAAAGTGTCTAGCAGACATCTGCCTGCAAAGCATACAAACTTCCGAGAGTTTAGCTTATGGACTGTCCCTCCCACATCCTGCCTGCAGGGACACCGCGCTCCTAACAGGACTAGCCCCGATGCGTGCCTGAAGTGTTGTGAGAGGTAAGTGGAAAGTCCCGGCCCACAAGACTAGTGCATCCAAGCTCAATCCAGCGATTTCCTAGTATTTCCTGTGTGAGCCAGGTGCTACATCCTAAGTTCCATACGAGAGAAGCTAGGTGAACGCCTATGTCCAACGCAACTTACCTTTGAGAGTTGAGCTCACACTCAGTCCCTCACAGTTGCACATTGCCTGCAGAATGAGTTTCGAACATCTGCACCAGAGCCGTTTGTCAGAGGCTTGTGAGACGCAAGTGGAATAAGCAGATCTGGAAGGTGTCTCCACCTGCCGTGAAGTGGTATTCCTGGGTACCTCCTGCTTAGAGTACTGCTACGTTCTCAGTGCCCTAAGAACGCAGCTAGTTGAAAAGCTGGCTTGTAGGCATGCTCTCTTGTGCGAGCTGAGGTCAGGGCAGGACCTTCCTGCATCCTGACTGCCCGTAGACATCGGTCCCAGCATCCTTATGGTTGTCGCCTGAGGAGGTTGTGAAGAGCATGTGGAAGTGACAGGATTCTCCTCAAGTGTTTTCTGATCTCATTCAGACTCAGAATGTCCTTGTTCAATGAGAGTGTAGCTCGGTCCTACCTCCCTTGAAAGTGTCTAGCAGACTTCTGCCTGCAAAGCATACACACATCCGAGAGTTGAGCGTTATGGACTGTCCACCCACATCCTGCCTGCAGGTACACCGCGCTCCTAACAGGCGTACCCCGATGCGTGCCTGAAGTTGTGAGAGGTAAGTGGAAAGTCCCGGCCCACAAGACTAGTGCATCCAAGCTCAATCC
>NC_054834.1:110338324-110370595 GCF_018345385.1 Vulpes lagopus | reverse complement strand
CAGAAGAAAGAGAAATCTCCCATGTAGAAGAATTTCAAACAATTTGTGCAGACATCCACCCTCAAGTGGATGAGCATAGCTCATCCACTCTTATGTGTGGAATACACATAGTAACTTCCTTCTACAAAATAGTTATGAAAAAGTTAAATTAAATAATAATAATAATAATAATAATAATAATAATAATAAACACTTTACTATGGAGAAAGCTGACAACACTACCTCAGCAAGATGATCAGATCCATACCAAGACTGATAATCATGTTGATAGTATCTATCCTTTATATGATATAATAAAGATGGCACTATATCTCTGTATATAATCCACAATCCAGTTCAATCATGAGATAAACGACAGACATGTCCCAACTGAGGGAGTTTTACAAAATACCCTACTTCTCAAGGTGTTCAACAACAACAAGGAAAGGCTGAAAAACTGTCACAATCCAGAGGAGCTAAGAAAACATGAGGGAAAGTGTAATGTGATGTGAGGGATGGGAACTTAGCAAAAAACTAAGGGAAATCTGAATAAAGTAGTATGGTCTTTGGTTAATGCAATATTTTTAATATTGATTCAGTAGCTAATATTTGTACCGTACTAATATAAGATATCGATAATGGAGACATCGAGTGCGAGTGACATGAGAATTCTCTGTACTGTCTTCTCAATGTCCCTGTAAATCTTTGGGTTTTTTTTTCTAATAAATAAGATTTTTTTGAAAATTTGACTTAAATCAATCAGGCTCCAAGTGTGAAGACACTTTAAGAATAGTTTAATTAATTTTTGCCTTATTCTTAAACAGTGCCTTCGATGGGAACAAAGTAAGAATTTTATATCAGAAGGAAAGAAAAACACTTAGAAACACGTATATGCCTCCTCAACCTGAAAAGCGGGAAAAAAGGATAATAATAAAAGCAAAAATCAGATAAAAATACTTCTTTTATATTAGACACCATATTGCAAGTGCATTTAAAATTAGAAAATGCCTACATTTATTTCCTTGACATTGTCTTCCAAGAGTTCACAGTGCTTCAGTGTCAGTTAAAAAATGATTCGTGTGAAATTTTTATTAAACCAGATTTACTGGGAATTCCTGCCCAGATAATACTTTATTTTGATTTTATTCCGTTCCTTCCTAATCATGAGCCTTTTAGTTAGAGCTTCAACTATAGCAAATGCCTTAGAAGGCCAATTTTAAGTTGCTATTATAATACCCTAATGGAATCATGTATCGTTTTCCTTCACTCAGATATGGCACACAGTAGGCCCCTGATAAAATACTGAATGAGTGAATGGATAAAATTGCTTTTTATCATTTCATTCAGCAATTTCGTTCTTATCTTGGTCCATTTCTTGTTCTAATGTTTATCAACATCAACTCAAGAAGGTTGGATCCAGTAATTTATTAAGTATTTGGTGCATACCTACTATGTGCACGGTGCTAGGATACCAAGTTAACAGACACAGATGCAGTGCCTATCTCCCTCCAGCCCATGCTGGGGGAGAGACGGATACTAACCAAAAAGTGACAGAAAGACAACTAGACAAGATTATAGTAGCCAATACAAAGGTAATATACAGCTTACTACAAGTACATATATAAGAAGGCTTAGTCTAACTGGGCCTCAGAGAAGATAACCAGAAGAAGCAACATTTATTTTAAGACATAGAGAAAGAGAGGTAAGTGGTGGAAGGAGAATATTATGAGGAAAAGGAAGGTTTCTGCTCTGAATGTAGGGCTCTGGGCAAGTCCCTTGAGCTTAGGCTCTGAACCTTCTTCTTTTCTCTGCAAAACTGTGACAGTAATAATGCCTGTGCCATAGGCTCAATGACTAAGAGTTGGAATTTATTTGACATTACCTAGGACGTTAGGAAGTACTTAATAAACTTTTCTGGTGGCCATAACAGCCTGGAGTCAGGCTTCCTGAGTTCGAATCCACTTAAAATAGCGTTTGACCTTGGACAAGATGTTTTCATTCCTATCCTTTAGTTGGCCCATCAAGATAACAGTACCTGCCCAATGGTTGTTGGAGGTCCCAGGAGTTCTTTTATGTGAAGCATGACACAATTCTTGGCACATAATATGTGCCATATGAATGTTAACTTATATTAGCAATAAAGAAATCCTACAACAGTCCAATGAGGTGTTCAGAAATTATTCTATAGCTTTTAAGGCAATTGAAATTCAAAAAGAACCTAAGTGCCTGTCCGTGTTTACTTAGCTAACCAGTTCCATTATCTGAAACCCAACACACAATTTCTGTTCTAACCTCACTCCAAGAGCCTCCTCAAGCCCGAGGAAAAATTGCCTTCTTGGAATCTCAGGGAAGAATCCTTCACATAATAATATGCCATTGGTAATAATGTCTCTCGGTTCTTTCCAAATCCATAAAGATGCATTTCTGATGAGTGACTGAGCTCTGAAGAAAGAGTGAGAAACCCTCATCCCTCTGAATTACTTGTGTCAGAATATTTTAACCATAAGTACCACGGATAGTAAATTATCCTGATTAACAGGAATATAGGTCTCAGATTGGAATCTGAGCAATCAGATGGGCAGAGAAAAAACGCTTTGACTCGCTCTTCATCTTTTAAAGACAAAGGAGAGCTTTTCTATGTACAAAGTCAGTGGTCAAGATAGCCTTAGGGAATAAGAGTCTGCAGCATCCAATCCCGCTGAACAGCCGGGAAGCCCACAATCCAGGTCTTCCAGATCCCAAATCCCTGGGCCTGTTCCCCAACACATGCTGCCAAGCTGAGGTCATTTGCAATTGCTCTCTTGGAGCTTGGGGAAGGAGGAAGGAGCTACATAGGATGGGATGGGACGCCAGAGGCCGAGAAAATTAAAGGCCATTCCACTTTAAGTAGCACACGTCCAGTCATCCCAGGCCCCTGGGGGAAGAAGAGCTGAAATTTACATTACTTCAGTCACAGCAAAAAAACAAAAATTTACAGCTTATGTCCTTAGAGAGCCCCACATTAGCATAAGAACTGAGCCCAGGCCAAGGGCAGGAAGCCCTTATTAGAATGAGAAAAGAGCTCAATGCCTTGAAGGCCCATTGCAAATGTAAACAGAACTTGAGGAATGCTCAAGCCCTTCTGGAGGTCCCAGACCAGCCCTTAAAACTAAGCTAAAAACCAACCTCGGGGTCCAAGTCTCTGCTCCACTGTGTCGGAATACTTGGACACAAGCTCGAGCTTGTAAATAAACCCTCCTGTGTTTGCATCAGTGTCGGCTTCTGGGTGGTTTCTTGGATTCCAATCTTGGGCACAACAGTCTGAGATAAAAAGCAAAACCAAAAGAAGCTCGGACGCAGCAGAGTGAAGGCAGGGTTCTGAGAGAAGCGGCGGAGACCGGGGTTGGGGCTCTTCTGTGGAAGCCCCTGCTGACTGGGGGCGGGATGCTCAGCCCCAGAGCCAGAGGACCAACCCGCACGTCACGCCCTCCAGCGCTGAGTATCAGTATAGCAGCACAGCGCCGCCACGCTGGAGGCCAGAGGCGCTGACGCCCACGCCGCCTCTGACTCACTGGTGCTCTCCCAGGCACATGCGCATCTGACAATCAGCCCCATGGCCCAACCCCAGACCCCGCACAGACCACTCGCTGACACCAGTCGCCGGACCACGGAGGCTGCAGAGCTTCAGCTCTGCCTGGAAAGTAGGGTCTAGCTTCCTTTGTACTTTGGGCTTTATTTTCATTTATTTACTTTGATTCTTTTTTATTAATTGCTTTCTTTTAATTTTTTATCTCATTATTTTTTCCAGAAAAGAAGGAAGAAAAAGAAAAAACCAAGAAAACAATAACAACTGCCCTCCAAAAAACCCCACCAGATTATTTCACCTGCTTGTTAAAAGACTCTAAATCCCAAAATAGGAAACACAATTAAAGTACCATGAAAGTAAAAATAGAAATATTAAGGAAACATACATAAAAAAAAACCAACCCCCTAACCCTATCTCTTACCCTTTTCCAAAACCTTTACCCTGACCCTGACTCTGACCTAACCCCCAACCATAACCCCTAACCAAACACTAACCCTAACACTACCCCAAACCCCTATCCTAATCCGAACCCTTGCCCTAACCCTAAACCTAGCCCTAACTTTAACCCTAACCCTAACCCCAACCCTAACTCACACCCTAACCCAAACCCTAACTGCAAACCTAAGCCCAACCCTAACTCTAAGATAACCCTAACCCTAACTCCTAACCTCCTGCCCTAATCCCTAAAGCCTAAACCCTAACCCCTAACTCTAAACCTTGTCCCTAACCCTAACCCCTATGCCTAATCGCAAACCCCCCATCCTAACTCCTAACCACTGACCCTTACAATTATCCCTCACCCTAACCTCTAATCCGTAACCATAGGCATAAACACTAACCCCTAACATCTAATGAAACCTAACCCCCAAACTGTCTCCCCTCCCCTGACCCTACCATTCATTCTACCCATTCACTTACCCTGTGGTTCTGAGGGAGCCCCTTCTGATGTGGACGTGGCCCCCAACGGCGCCTCCAGAGTCCTCTAGGGGGTCCTGAGGAACCCGGGGGCTCCTGTGAGTGCAGACGCCGCCTCACGTGTTTCCTGAGTCATAGTCAGCGGGGGGTCCTGAGGACGCTGGGTCTCCTGTCACTGTGGACTAGGTCTCACATCCTCTGGAAGCCTCACAGCAGGTCCTCAGGAGGCCGGAGGCTCCTGTCAGCAAGGACATGGCCCCACGGCCCCCCGGAAACCACACCATGGGTCCTGAGGAGGCTGTAGGCTCCTTTCAGCATAGACGCAGCCCCATATGTCCCAAAGCCAAAGTGCAAAGGGCCTGAGGAGGACGGGGGTCCTGTCAGTGTTGACGTGGCCCCACATTTTCCTCAAGCCTCACCATAAGACCTGAGGAGGCTGGGGGCTCCTGTTCGGCATGGACGTGGCCCCAAATCTTCCCAAACCTTCACAGTGGGTCCTGAGGAGGTCGGAGACTCCTGTCAGTGTGGATGCAGCACCCACATCTTTCTTAGGCCTCACCGCAGGCCCTGACAAGGCTGGGGGTCTTCTGTCTGCATGGACGCATCCCATTTTCCAAAGTCTACACCGGGGGGCCTGAGGAAGTCAGCGTCTGGTTGTGTGGATGTGGCCCCACGTCCTCCCAAAAACATCACCAGTGTTCTGAGGAAGCTGGGGGTTTCCCGTCACCGTGGATGCGGCCCCCAGGTTCCAGAAGCCTCAACTTTTATCTGAGGGGCTTGGGAGCTCCTGCCAGAGTGGATGCGGCACCACATCTTCCTGAAGCCTCCCCGCGGTTCCTGAGGTGGCCCAGGGGCTCCTGTCTGCGTGGATGTTGGCCCAATCTTCCTGAAGCCTCACCGCGGGTCCTAAGGAGACCACGGTTCCTGTCAGCGTGATTTCCGCCCAATATCCCCCTGAAGACTCCCCGCGGGTCCTGAGGAGGCTGCAGCTCATCAGCGTGGACGCGTCCCCACATCGTCCTCAGGCCTCCCCAGCACAGGCGGGCTCCTGTTTGTGCAGGCGGATGAGACCTACTGCGCATGTGGGCTCCCTGTGCGGGACCTGGGCTCAGGCACCCCCTGTGGGACGCTCAGGCGCTGCAGGAGGCCTTGCAGGAGGCGGCCTGCCTGCGCCGAGGCTGCACCTGCCTCCTTCCAGGCTCCAGCTGAGGCCTGTTAGCTTCGGAAACGTCTCACTGAAACGGAGCCCAACACCCGGCTTCCCCAGAAATACTTAAAGCCCCTGAGAAGAAGAGCTGAAATTTACATTACCGTTTAACTAGCAGGCCAAAATAATCTGCTGTTTCTTTGGGGGGGGAGGGCAGTTGTTATTGGATTTCTTGGTTTTTCTTTTTCTTCCTTCTTTCTTTTCTGGAAAAAATAATGAGATGGAGAAATTCACCTCCATAAATAACATGAGGTAGTACTCAGAGCCAGGAAGTGAATCAATACGCATATAGGATGTCTAACTAGAGTTAAAACAATGATTATAAAGATAGCAGCTGGGCTGGAAAAAGAGCACAGAAGAAAACTAGAGAATCCCTTACCGTAGAAATAAAAGAACTAAAATCTAGTCAGGCCAACGTTAAAAATGCGATAACGGGAGATGCAGTCCCAAGAAAGGTTATGGACCACAGAGGGGGGACTGAGGGAACTCAGCCACTTATTAAAACAATAAATTCATATCATCGGAGACTCAGAAGAAAGGGCACAGAAGTTTTATTTGAACGAATTATGTAAACTTCTAAAACCTGAGGAAGGACACAGACACTGAAATCGAGAGACAGAGAACTCCCAATAAATTCAACAGAAGCTGACCATCACCCAGGCACATCCGAGTCAAAGTCACAAAATACACAGACGAGAAGAGAAAAGAATCCTGAAAGCAGTGGAGGTGGGGCTTTGGGGGGGGGGTAGTCCTTACCTACAAGGGAGGATGAATCAGTTTGCAGCAGATCTGTTCACAAACTTGGCAAGCCAGAAGGAAGTTGGAAGGAAATATTCAATATGCTGAATGGGAAAAGTATGCAGCCAAGAATCTTTCTTCTGTTTTTTTTAAGAATAATCATCAAAACTTTTTTTAAATCTCACAAGGAGAAATTAAAAATTTCTGAACAAAAAATGCCATTTTCCTCAATCGTAATAGCAAAAATTTATTGTTTTAATTTTTTTTTTAAATTGGAGTTCAATTTGTAAGAATTCTTTCTTCAGCAAGGCTGTCATTCAGCATAGAAGGAGAGATAAAGACTTTCCCAGACAGGCAAAAAATAAAGGAGTTCATGACCACTAAACCAGTCCAGTAAGGAAATTTTTAAGAGGACTCTTCTAGTGGGGGAAAAAAAGAGACCAAAAGCAACAAAGACTAGAAAGGACCAGAGAACGTCACCAAAACACACAACTCTACTGGTAACACAAAGGCACTAAGTTTATATCTTTCAGTAATCACTCTGAATGCTGATAGACTAAATGCTCCAATCAAAAGATATAGGGTATCACAGTGGCTTGAAAAACATGATCCGGGATGCCTGGGTGGCACAGGGGTTGAGCATCTGCTTTGGCTCGGGTCATGATCCCGGGGTCCCGGGGGATCAAGTCCCACATCAGGCTCCCTGAATGGAGCCTCATTTTCCCTCTGCCTATACCTCTGCCTCTCTGTGTCTTCATGAATACATAAATAAAATCTTTACAAAAGAAAAAAGATAAAAAGATGAGAAAGGACCCAAATAAAATCACAAATGAGAAAAAGAGAAATAACAACCAATACTAGAAAAAAAAAGAACTAACACTAGAGAAATACACATGATTATAAGAGAACATTATGAAAATTATATGCCAGCAACCTACAACCTGGAAGAAATAGATCAATTCCTTCCTAGAAATATATAACATAGCAAAAATGGAAAAGGAAGAAATAAGAAACTTGAACAGACAGATAACCAGCAAAGAAATTGAATTAGCAATCAAAAATCTCCCAAAAGGAGATGCTTAGATCAATAGAACAGAATGGAAAGCTGAAAACAAGATACAAACCTATAACTCTATGATCGCTTAATCTTCAACAAAGCAGGAAAGATATCCAATGGCAAAAAGACAGTCTCTTCCCCCCCACAAACCCTAATCCTGACCCCAGGATAATAACAAATTGTGTTGGGAAAACCGGGCAGCCACATGCAGAAGATGAAACTGGGGCCACTTTCTTACACCAAAGTATATAAAAAATAAATTCAAAATAGATTAAAGACCTAAAATGGTGAGACCTTTTCTCACAGAGAAAAGGAAACCCCTGCTGACTGGGGGCGGGATGCTCAGCCCCCGAGCCAGAGGACCAAACCCCCATCACGCCCTCCAGCGCTGAGTATCAGATAGCAGCACAGCGCCGCCCGCTGGAGGTCAGAGGCGCTGACGCCCACGCCGCCTCTGACTCCACAGGTGAATCTCCCAGGCACATGCGCATCTGACCAATCAGCCCCATGGCCCTCCCCAGACCCCGCACAGACCACTCGCTGACAATGTGAGACCTTTTCCTCCCATTAGAAAAGAAGAAAAAGAAGAAAAGATAGGCAGCAATGTCTTTGACATGGCCATTGGATCTTCTTTCTAGATATGCCTCTGAGGCGAGGGAAACAAAAGCAAAAATACTATAGGGACTTCATCAAATTGAAAAGCATCCGCAAAGTGAAGGAAACAACCACAGCTAAAAGGCAACATACAAAATGAGAGGAGATATTTTGTAAAACAACACATCCAATAAAGAGTTAGTATCCAAAATATATAAAGCAAATATAAATCTCAGCAACCTAAAGACAAATTATCCAACTGCAGATGGGCAGAAGACATGAATGGACTTTGTCTCTGACAGGACATCCAGATGGCCGCCAGACACACGGAAAGACACTCAGCGTCCACCCATCATCAGGGAAATGCAAACCAAAACCACAATGAGATGTCACCTGACAGCCGTCAGAATGGCTAAAATCAACAACACAAGAAACAACAGGTGTTGGTGAGGCTATGGAGAAGGGGGAGCCCCCTTACACTCCTGGTGGGCATGTGAACAGGTGCAGCCACTGTGGAAAACAGTGTGGAGGGTCCTCAAGAAGTTAAAAATAGAGCTTACCCTACAATTCCAAAATTGCACAGCTAGGTATTTACCCCGAGGATACAAAAGTAGTTTAGTAGATTCGAAGAGGGACACGCAGCCACTGTTTGTAGCAGCGTTATCAACAACAGCCAAACTGTGCATACAGCCCAGATGTCCATAGACAGATGAATGCGCAGAGACGATGTGGTAAATATACACACTACGACATCACTCGGTCATCAGAAGGGATGAAATGAAGCCATTTACAATGACGTGGGAGAAGTGGAAAGGACTTATGCTAAATGAACTCATTCAGTCAGAGAAAGACAGTTACCAAATACCATACAATTGCATTCACATGTGAATTTTAAGAAACCAAACAAAGGGGCGGAGGGGGGTGGATGAGAGAAGCAAACCAAGAAACACACTCTTAACCACAGAGAATAAACTAATAAATACCAGAGGAAGGTGAGGGGGATGGGGAATCAGGGGATGGGGATAGTGGAGGGCACCTGTGACCAGTACCAGGCGTTGTATCCAAGGGTTGAATCACTATGTGGTAGACCTGAAACTATATCATACTGTGTTTACAAACAGGATTACAAGTAAAACTCTAAAATAATAATTGGTAGTATTGATGAAATATGTGCGCACAAGAGATAAAATCAGAAAGGCAACTGAAAATCCACATAAAGAGTATTTAGAGCCACAAGTCCCCTCCTTAGCTCAGCTCAGGAGAAGCCTGCCATGTCTTTTCTGACCCCAGCAGAAGCCTGGATTTTGATGCTCTGGGGAGGCCACTGACTTGGTGGAGTCAGGCTATCTTTGAACCCAAAACCTCAATAGAGTGCATAAAACTAAACTGCCCAAGATACTACGAGTCCCAGTGCAGGCACATGCCAAGACCCAAACTCTAACCATACACAGACATAACCCTAACCCTACGCTTAAGCCTAATGTTAACCTAACCCTTGAACAAGACCTATCACTAATCAAAAACCAAACACAAACCCCAAGACTGAAACACATTCACTGAATCTTCCTGCCAACCCTCACCCAAACTCCTAACCCTAACCTTAACTTAATGTACTCAAATGCTATTCCTAATCTTAGATTCCTAATCTTTACCCTAACCCTAACCCTCTAATACTAATGCTATCTCATACCCCAAACTGTACCCTAACCCGTACCCTAAAACTAACTCCTAAGCCACTCCCTAACCCTATCTCTTACCCTTTTCCAAAACCGTACCCTGACCCTGACCCTGACCTAACCCCAACCATAACCCCTAACTAAACACTAACCCTAACACTACCCCAAAACCCTATCCTAATCCGAACCCTTGCCCTAACCCTAAACCTAGCCCTAACTTTAACCCTAACCCCTAACCCTAACCCCAACCCTAACTCACACCCTAACCCCTAACCCTAACTGCAAACCTAAGCCCAACCCTAACTCTCACCATAACCCTAACCCCAACTCCTAACCTCCTGCCCTAATCCCTAAAGCCTAAACCCTAACCCTAACTCTAAACCCTGTCCCTAACCCTAACCCCTATGCCTAATCCCTAACCCCCATCCTAACTCCTAACCACTGACCCTTACAATTATCCCTCACCCTAAACTCTAATCTGTAACCATAAGCATAAACACTAACCCCTAACATCTAACTGAAACCTAACCACCAACTGTCTACCCTCCCCTGACCCTACCATTCATTCTACCCATTCACTTACCCTGTGGTTCTGAGGAGTCCCTTCTGATGTGGACGTGGCCCCCAACGGCGCCTCCAGAGTCCTCTAGGGGGTCCTGAGGAAGCCGGGCTCCTGTGAGTGCAGACACGGCCCCACGTGTTCCTGAGTCATAGTCAGTGGGGTCCTGAGGACACCGGGTCTCCTGTCACTGTGGACTAGGTCTCACATCCTCTGGAAGCCTCACAGCAGGTTCTCAGGAGGCCGGAGGCTCCTGTCAGCCTGGACATGGCCCCACGTCCCCCCGGAAACTCACCGCGGGTCCTGAGGAGGCTGTAGACTCCTATCAGCATAGACGCAGCACCATATGTCCCAAAGCCAAAGTGCACGTCCTGAGGAGGACGGGGGTCCTGTCAGTGTTGACGTGGCCCCACATTTTCCTCAAGCCTCACCATAAGACCTGAGGAGGCTGGGGGCTCCTGTCAGCATGGACATGGCCCCAAATCTTCCCAAACCTTCACAGTGGGTCCTGAGGAGGTCGGAGACTCCTGTCAGTGTGGATGCGGCACCCAAATCTTTCTTAGGCCTCACCTCAGGCCCTGACAAGGCTGGGGTCTTCTGTCCGCATGGACGCATTCCCATTTTCCCGAAGTCTACACCGGGGGTCCTGAGGAAGTCAACGTCTGGTTGTGTGGATGTGGCCCCACGTCCTCCCAAAACGTCACCCCTGTGTTCTGAGGAAGCCGGGGGCTCCTGTCACCGTGGATGTGGCCCCAGGTTCCAGAAGCCTCAACTTTTATCTGAGGGGCCTGGGAGCTCCTGCCAGAGTGGACGCGGACACCACATCTTCCTGAAGCCTCCCCGCGGTTCCTGAGGTGGCCCAGGGGCTCCTGTCTGCGTGGATGTTGGCCCACATCTTCCTGAAGCCTCACCGCGGGTCCTGAGGAGACCGGGGCTCCTGACAGCGTGAACGTGGCCCAATGTCCTCCTGAAGCCTCACTGCGGGTCCTGAGGAGGCTGCGGCTCATCAGCGTGGACGCGACCCCACCTCCTCCTCAGGCCTCCCCAGCACAGGCTGGCTCCTGTTAGTGCAAGCGGACGAGGCTTACTGCGCATGCGCGATCCTTGGGCAGGGGTCTGGGGTAGGGCGCCCCCTGCGGGACGCTTAGGCACTGCAAGAGGCCGTGCAGGAGGCGGAGGCGGTGTCCCTGCGACCCGGGGCCACACCTGCCTCCTTCCAGGCTCCAGCTGAGGCCTGTGAGCTTCGGAAACGTCTCACTGAAACGGAGCCCAACACCCGGCTTTCTCAGAAATACTTAAGGACGATGAATTGGAGCCCACAGGATGCAAAATGAAATGTGGACCAGACTTTTACCACGTCCTACAAAACCCACTCAACCCTCTTCCACTGTGGGCGGGACCGCGGGCTGGTGCAGCCACCCTGGAAACAGTGTGGAGGCTCCTCAGGAAGTTACAAATAGAGCCGCCCTGAGACCAGCAGGTGCTCGGCCTGGAGCTCACTCCCAAGATACAGATGCATTGAGACTCTGGGACAACTGCACCCCAATGTCCACAGCAGGCAGGTCCACAGTAGCCACACTGTGAGAGGAGCCTCGGTGCCTTCAGACAGATGATGGATAAAGAGGATGGGAGATAGATGATGGTAATAGATGATAGATAGATGATAGGAATGTTACTCAGCTATCAAAGAGAAGGAAATCTTGCCATTTGCAATGACGTGGATAGAACTAGAGGGATCATGTTAAGTGAAATCAGTCAGTCAGGAAAGAAAATGACCATATGGTGTCATTCATAGGTGAAATTAAAGAAGCAAAGCAGATGGACATCTGTGAAGGGAAGGAAAAACAAATAAGATGAAAACAGAGATGGAGGAAAAAGAGACTCAATCACAGGAAACAAACTGAGGGTCGCTGGAGGGGAGGGAAGTGGAGGGACAGGGTAACTGGTAGACGGGCATGAAGGAGGGCACGTGATGTTATGAGCACTGGTGTTATCTCCAACTGGTGAATCCCTGAAGTCTATCTCTGAAAGTATAATACACTATACTGTTAATTAATTGGGTTTAAATTAAATTAAGTTTAAAAAATCAGTTGACTGTATCAGAGTGCATTTTCTTCCAGGCTCTCTATTCTGCTCCTTCCGCAATGCCAGAACCACACCCCTGTGAGTTTGGTTTGTTTAAGTAGGCTCCATGCCTCGTCCACAGCCCAGCACAGGCCTAGTACTTATGACCCCAAGATCAAGACCAGGGGTGAGGTCAAGAGTCAGATGCTTAACCAATGGAGCCAGCCAGGGGCCCGAGAACCACACTGCTTTATCCTGTGTCTCTGTGACATCGTTTGAAATAAGAAAGTGCTGCGTCCAGCTCTGTCCTGCTTCTCCAACACTGATTTGCTGTCCAGGGTCATTTGTGGGGGCGGACAAATGTTAGGAGTGCTTTTTCTATTTCTAAAATCGGCCACTATGATTTTGATAGGAATGACATTGGAACTGCGGGTGGCTTCTGGAACTGTGGACATTTTAACAAGATGAAGGCTCCGACCCCACGAGCCCAGGATGTCCTCCCAAAGTCTTGTAATTTTCAGTGTACAAGTCTTGCAGTCCCTTGGTTCAGTCTAATTATTTTGTTTTTTGGATGCTCCTGATAAGGGAGTCATGCCCTGAATTTCCTTCCTGAGTGCTCATTGTCAGGACACAGCAAGGCTACTGATCTCTGTTCATTTTGTGTCCCACAACTTTAAGGAATTCACTCATTAGTTCTAACAGTTTTTGGTGGAGTCTGTCGGGTTTCCTGTTTCTAATACCACGTCTTCAGCAAATAGGGACAGTGTGATGTCCCCCTTCCAGGTGTGGAACCTTTTCTGTTTCCTGTCTGTTGACTATGATAGGACTTCCAGTGCTGAGAGGGGACTTCCTTGGCTTGTTCCTGCTCTTAGGGGAGACGATTTCAAGTTTTCACCCTTGAGGATGATGTCAGCTACGGGCCTTCCTACACGGTCTTTATTCTGTTGATATACGTTTCCTCAAAACCCACTATGCCGAAAAAAAAATAAAAAAATAAAAAACCCACTATGCTTTTTTTAAAAATAATACATTTATTTTTTATTGGTGTTCACTTTGCCAACATACAGAATAACACCCAGTGCTCATCCCGTCAAGTGCCCCTCTCAGTGCCCGTCATCCATTCACCCCCAGCCCCCGCCGTCCTCCCCTTCCACCACCCCTAGTTCATTTCCCAGAGTTAGGAGTCTTTATGTTCTTTTTCCCTTTCTGATATATCCCACACATTTCTTCTCCCTTCCCTTATATTCCCTTTTACTACCCACTATGCTTTTTATGTTGTATTTTGTCAAATGCTTTTTCTGCAACTCTTGAGAGGATCGTATGCCTTTGTCCTTTCTCTTGTTTTTGTTTTTAAGATTTTATTTATTTACCCATGAGACTCATTTTGTTCCAGCTGAGGCCAGAAGGAGACCACAGGAACCAGTCCAGGAAAGCCCCATATGGGAACCAGAGCCACCAGATCCAGGTGAGACCCAGGTGGGGACCACAGTCACAAGGTCCAGGTGAGGCCCAGGTGGCAACAAGATTCACCAAGTCCAGGTGTGACCCAGGTGGGGACCACAGTCACAAGGTCCAGGTGAGGAACAGGTAAGGACCAGATTCACCAGGTCCAAGTGAAGCCTGGGGGGGGGACCAGAGTCAAAAGGTAAGGGTGAGGTCCAGAGGGGGACCAGAGTAACCAGTTTAGTTTGAGGCCCATTGTGGGACCAGAGGTCCCCGGTCAAAGTGAGGCCCAGGTGTGGAATAGAGTATCCAGGTCCCAATGATGCCTACGTGAGGACCAGAGTCACTAGGGCCATGCAAGGCCCAATGGGGATCAGAATCACCAGGTCCTGGTGAGGCATAGAAGGAGACCACAGTCACCAGTATCAGGTGAGCCCCATGTGGGAATCAGAGCCACTATATCCAGCTGAGTCCCAGGTCCATGTGAGGCCCACGTGAGGACCAGAATCATCAGGTCGAATTGAGGCATAGCTGGGGACAAGAGTCACCAGGTCTAGGTGAGGCCTAGGTGGGGACGAGATTCACCAGGTCTGAGTTAGGTCAAAGTGGGGACGAGAGTCACCAGGTCCAGGTGAGGCCAAACTGAGGACCAGAGTCACCAGATCCAGGTGAGGTCCATGTTGGAAAGAGAGTCACCAGGTCCAGGAGAGGTCCAGGTGGGGACCAGAGTCACCAGGTCCAGATGAGGCCCAGGTGAGGACCAGACTCACCAGGCACACGTGAGGCCCAGGTGGGGACCAGACTCACCAGGTATAGGGGAGGCCCTTGAAAGAACCAGAGTCAACAGTTCGAGGTGAGGCGCAGGTGGCAACCAGAGTCAGAAGGTCCAAATCAGGCCAAAGTGGGGTTCACAGTCACCAGGTCAGGGTGAGACCCAGAGGGGGACCAGAGTCACCTGGTCCAGGTGAGGCTCAGTTGTGGAACACAGTAACCGGGTCCCAATTATGCCCAGTTGAGGACCAGAGTTAACAGGGCCAGGTGAGGCCCAGATGGGGATCAGAGTCACCAGGTCCAAGTGAGGCCCAGGTGGGGACCACAGTCACCAGATCCAGGGTAGCCTCAGGTGCAGACCAGAATCACCAGGTCCAGGTGGGGCCCAGGTAAGGACCAGAGTTACCAGGTCGAGGTGAGTCCCAGGTGGGGAACACAATAACCATGTTCCAATGATGCCCACCTCAGGACCAGAGTCACCAGGTCCACTTGAGGACCAAGTGGAGACCAGATTCACCAGGTCCAGGGGAGGCCCAGGTGGACACCAGAGTTACCAGTTAAAGGTGAGTCTAGAAGGACAGCATGGTCACCAGGTCTAGGTGTGGTCCATGTGAGAACCAGATCACCAGGTACAGGTGAGGCCCAGGTGGGAACCAGAATCAGCAGGTCCAGGTAAGGCCAAGGTGGGGACCAGAGTCACGAGGTCCAGGTGAGGTGCACGTGAGGACCAGAGTCACCAGGTCCAGGTGATACCCAGGAGGGGACCAGATTCACCAGGTCCAGGTAAGGCCCAGGTGGAACTCAGTCACCTGGTCTGGGTGAGACACAGGTGGGGACAAAAGTCATAAGACCAGTTGAGGCCCAGGTGGGAACATAGTTACCAGGTCCAGGTGAGGCCAAAGTACCAGAGGCACAAGACCAGCTGAGGCCCAGTTGGGGACTGGAGTGACCAAGTATAGGTTAGGTTAGAAGGACACCACAGTCATAAAATCACAGCTAGTTGAAAACTGGCTTCTAGGGATGCTTCCTTGTGAGAGCTGAGCTCAGGGCAGGACCCGCCCACATCCTGACTACCTGTAGACATACCTCCTATCATCCTTAAGTGAGGTGCTGGAAGAGGTTGTGTGAAAAGCATGTGGAAGTGTCTGGCCTGTACTCACGTGAATCTGAATTCAATACAGGGATTTCCAACAGCCTTGTTCAATGAGAGTCGTGCTAGGTTCTATCTCCCCTGTAGGAGTGGCAAGCAAACATGTACCTGCAAGGCATTCACATTTCTGAGAGTTGAGCATAGGGCCTGTCCCTCCCACATCCTGACTGCCTGTACGGTTCGCTTCCACAGTATTTCGTTCTACGCAGAACAGGAGCAGAGAGAGAACCAAGTGACTTGCTTGTCACTTTCGCACCTCCCGGACAGCTGCATCCACAGCCTGCATACACCTTACACTGCTGCTACATTTTCACGGCCGAAAGAACGCAGCTAGTGGAAAGCTGAAATCGAGGCATGCTTCCTTTGAGATATGAGTTCAAGGCAGGACCACACCGCATCATGCCTGCCTGTGGACGTAGCTGCCAACATCCTCATGTTAGGATCAGGGAGAGGTTGTGAGAAATGCATGTGGAAGCACAGGGCTGTACTCACGTGTATGTGAGTTGAATACAGCGATTGCCAACTTCCTTGTTCAATTAGAGTGTAGCGAGTTTCAATCTCCCCTGTAGGAGTGGGAAGAAAACAACTGCCTCCCAGGCATACACACTTCTGAGAGTTGAGCTTATAGCCTGTCCCTCCCACATCCTGAGTGCCTGAAGAGTTCGATTCCACAGTATTTCGTTCTACGCGGGAAAGGAGCAGAGAGAGAACAAGGTGACTGGCTTGTCAATTTCGCGCCTAGCAGACACCTGCCTCCAAGGCATGCAACTCCTTTGGATTGAGCTCATGAATTCTACCTCCCACATGCTGACCGCCTGTACACTTCGAAGCCAAAGGATAGTTTGGATAACGGATGCAAGTTTTGTGAGAGACAAGTGTCTCTTAGCTCAATCCAGCGACTTCTGACGAATTCCTCCCTCAGATGGGAGGTACATACTAACTTCCAAACCTGAGTACCTAGTTGCAAGCTCTCTCTCAGGGGAACTTTCTTCTTGAGATGAGCTGACTCGCGGTCCTTCCCAGTTCCACACTGCCTGCACATGGAGTTACAAACATCCTCACTAGACATATTAGTCAGAAGCTCATGGGACGCAAAGGGCAAGCTGCAGGCCTCAATGGTGCTGTCACTAGGTGCGGTAGAGCGGTATTCACGCAACGTCCTGACATTCAATGCTGCTACGTTCTCACGGCCATAAGAACGAAGCTAGTGGAAAGCTGTATTCGAGGCATGCTTCCTTTTGAGAGTTGAGCTCAACAAAGGACCCTCCCACCTCGAGCCTCCCTGTGGATGGAGCTGCTAACATCCTCATGTCAGGTGCAGGGAGAGGTTGTGAGAAATGCAGGTGGAAACGTCAGGCCTGTACTGACGGGAAAGTGAGTTAAATACAGCGATTGCCAACGTCCTTGCTCAATTAGAGTGTAGCTAGGTTCTAACTCCCCTATAGGAGTGGGGGGCAGACATCTGCATCCCAGGCATACGCGCTCCTGAGAGTTGAGCTTATGGCCTGTCCCTCCACATCCTGCCTGCAGGTACACCTCGCTCCTAACAGGCCTAGGCTCGATGCGTGACTGAAGTGTTGTGAGAGGTAAGTGGAAAGTCCCGGCGCACAAGACTAGTGCCTCCAAGCTTAATCGGGCGATTTCCTAGTAATTCCTAGGTTAGCCAGGTGCTAAATTCTAAGTTCCATAAGAGAGAAGCTAGCTGGACGCCTAGTCCAAAGGCAGCTTACTTCGAAGAGCTGAGGAGGAACCGCCCACAATCTGCCTGCCCTTGGATGTAGGTCCCAACATCCTTATGTTAGGTGCCAAATGAGGTTGTGTGAAAAGCATGTAGAAGTGACAGGAGTCTCCTCAAGTGTATCTGAGTTCGATACAGACATTGCAAACGTCCTTGTTCAGTGACAGTGTAGCTCGCTCCTAGCTCCCAGCAAAGTGTCTAGCAGACATCTGCCTGCAAAGCATACACACTTCCGAGAGTTGGGCTTATGGACTGTCCCTCCCACATCCTGCCTGCATGTACACCGCGCTCCTAACAGGCCTAGCCCCGATGAGTGCCTGAAGTGTTGTGAGAGGTAAGTGGAAAGTCCCGGCCCACAAGACTAGTGCATCCAAGCTCAACCCAGCGATTTCCTACTATTTCCTGTGTGAGCCGGGTGCTACATCCTAAGTGTCATACGAGAGAAGCTAGCTGAACACCTTGTCCAAAAGCAACTTACTTCGGAGAGTTGAGCTCACCCTCAGTCCCTCACAGTTGCACACTGCCTGCAGAAAGAGTTCCCAACATCTGCACCACAGCCGTTTGTCAGAGGCTTGTGAGACGCAAGTGGAATAAACAGACCTGGAGGCTGTCTCCAGCTGCAGTGGAGTGGTATTCTGGCTACCTCCTGGCTTAGAACACTGTTACGTTCTCAGTGCCCGAGGAACGCAGCTAGTTGAAAGCTGGCTTGTAGGCATGCTTCCATGTGCGACCTGAGGTGAGGGCAGGACCCTCCCACATCCTGACTGCCCATAGACCTAGGTCCCAGCATCCTTATGTTAGGTGCCGGAAGAGGTTGTGTGAAAAGCATGTGGAATTGACAGGACTCTGCTCAAGTGAATCTGAGTCCAATACAGACATTGCAAACGTCCTTGTTCAATGAGAGTGTAGCTCGGTCCCAGCTCCCATCAATAAGTGTCTAGCAGCCATCTGCCTGGAAAGCGTACACGCTTCCGAGAGTTGAGCTTATGGCTTATCGCTCCCACATCCTGACTGCCTGCACGGTTCGCTTGCACAGCATTTCGTTCTATGCGGGACACGAGCAGAGAGAGAAAGAAGTGACTGGCTTGTCAAATTCGCGCATAGCGGACAGCTGCCTCCAAGGCATGCACACTCCTATGGTTTGAGCTTATGGCTTCAACCTCCCACATGCTGACCGCCTGTACCCTTTGCAGCCAAGGGATTTCGTTGGACACGGGATTCAAGCTTTGTGAGAGGCAAGTGTCTCTTAGCTCAATCCAGTGACTTCTGACGACTTCCTCCCTCAGATGGGTGGTACATACTAACTTCCAACCCTGAGTACCTAGTTGCAAGGTCTCTCTCAGGGGAACTTCCTTCTGTGAGATGAGCTGACTCGCGGTCCTTCCCACTTCCACACTGCTTGCACATGGAGTTACGAACATCCTCACTAGACATGTTTGTCAGAATCTCATGGGACGCAAGGGGCAAGCCGCAGGCCTCAATGGTGCTGTCACTCGTTGGAGTAGAGCGGTATTCACGCAACGTCCTGACTTCCAGTGCTGCTACGTTCTCTCAGCCATAAGAAGGCAGCTAATGGAAAGCTGCATTCGGGGCATGCTTCCTTTTGAGAGTTGAGCTCAACAAAGGACCCTCCCGCCTCGGGTCCCCCTCTGGGTGGAGCTGCTAACATCCTCATGTCAGGTGCAGGGAGAGGTTGTTAGAAATGCGTGTGGAAGCGTCAGACCTGTCCTCACGGCAATGTGAGTTGAATACAGCGACTGCCAACGTCCTTGTTCAATGAGAGTGTAGCTAGGTTCTAACTCCACTGTATGAGTGGGGAGCAGACATCTGCCTCCCAGGCATACACGCCCCTGAGAGTTGAGCTTATGGCCTGTCCCTCCCACATCCTTCCTGCACGTACACCTAGCTCCGAACAGGCACGTACACCTAGGTCCTCACAGTTGCACACTGTCTGCAGAAAGAGTTTCCAACATGTGCACCAGAGCCGTTTGTCAGAGGCTTGTGTGACGCAAGTGGAATAAGCAGACCTGGAGGGTGTCTCCAGCTGCAGTGCAGTGGTATTCTGGGTTCCTCCTGGCTTAGAGTACTGCTACGTTCTCAGTGCCCTAAGAATGCAGCTAGTTGAAAGCTGGCTTGTAGACATGCTCTCTTGTGCGAGCTGAGGTCAGGGCAGGACCCTCCTGCATCCTGACTGCCCGTAGACATAGGTCCCATCATCCTTATGTTAGGCGCCAGAAGAGGTTGTGTGAATAGCATGTGGAAGTGACAGGATTCTGCTCCTGTCCAATTGGACTGTATTTGGACTTTGGACTTCTATCTGTCCAATTGGACTCCAGTTTGAGTCCAATACAGACATTGCAAACGTCTTGTTCAATGAGAGTGTAGCTCGGTCCTAGAACCGATCAATAAGTGTCTTCCAGACATGTGCCTGCAAAGCATACACACTTCCGAGAGTTGAGCTTATGGACTGTCCCTCGCACATCCTGCCTGCAGGTACACCGCGCTCCTTACAGGCCTAGCCCCGATGCGTGACTGAAGTGTTGTGAGAGATCAGTGGAAAGTCCCGGCCCACAAGACTAGTGCATCCAAGCTCAATCCAGCGATTACCTAGTAATTCCTCTGTTAGTCAGGTGCTACATCCTAATTTCCATACGAGAGAAGCTAGCTGGATGCCTATTCCGAAGGCAACTTACCTCTGAGAGTTGAGCTCACACTCAGTCCCTCACATTTGCACACTGCCTGCAGAATGAGTTTTGAACATCTGCACCAGAGCCGTTTGTCAGAGGCTTGGGAGACGCAAGTGGAATAAGCAGACCTGGAGGTTGTCTCCAGCTGCAGTAGAGTGGTATTCTGGCTACACCCTGGCTTAGAGTACTGCTACGTTCTCAGTGCCCTAAGAACGCAGCTAGTTGAAAGCTGGCTTGTAGGCATGCTTCCATGTGCGACCTCAGGTCAGGGCAGGACCCTCCCGCATCCTGACTGCGCGAAGACCTAGGTCCCAGCATCCGTATGTTAGGTGCCGGAAGAGGTTGTGTGAAAAGCATACGGAAGTGACAGGACTCTGCTCAAGTGAATCTGATTCCAATACAGACATTGCAAACGTCCTTGTTCAATGAGAGTGTAGCTCGGTCCCAGCTCCCATCAATAAGTGTCTAGCAGCCATCTGCCTGCAAAGAGTACACACTTCCGAGAGTTGAGCCTATGGCTTATCACTCCCACATTCTGACTGCCTGCACGGTTCGCTTGCACAGCATTTCGTTCCATGCGGGACAGGAGCAGCGAGAGAAAGAAGTGACTGGCTTGTCAATTTCGCGCCTAGCGGACAGCTGCCTCCAAGGCATGCACACTCCTTTGGGTTGAGCTTATGGCTTCAACCTCCCACATGCTGACCGCCTGTACCCTTTTGCAGCCAAGGGATTTCGTTGGACATGGGATTCAAGCTTTGTGAGAGGCAAGGGCCTCTTAGCTCAATCCAGTGACTTCTGACGACTTCCTCCCTCAGATGGGTGGTACATACTAACTTCCAACCCTGAGTACCTAGTTGCAAGCTCTCTCTCAGGGGAACTTCCTTCTGTGAGATGAGCTGACTCGCGGTCCTTCCCACTTCCACACTGCCTGCACATGGAGTTACGAACATCCTCACTAGACATGTTTGTCAGAAGCTCATGGGACGCAAGGGGCAAGCCGCAGGCCTCAATGGTGCTGTCACTCGTTGGAGTAGAGCGGTATTCACGCAATGTCCTGACTTCCAAGGCTGCTACGTTCTCTCGGCCATAAGAAGGCAGCTAGTGGAAAGCTGCATTCGGGGCATGCTTCCTTTTGAGAGTTGAGCTCAACAAAGGACCCTCCCGCCCTGGGTCCCACTCTGGGTGGAGCTGCTAACATCCTCAGGTCAGGTGCAGGGAGAGATTGTTAGAAAAGCGTGTGGAGGGGATCCCTGGGTGGCGCAGCGGTTTGGCGCTTGCCTTTGGCCCAGGGCGCGATCCTGGAGACCCGGGATCGAATCCCACGTCGGGCTCCCGGTGCATGGAGCCTGCTTCTCCCTCTGCCTGTGTCTCTGCCTCTCTCTCTCTCTCTCTCTCTGTGACTATCATAAATAAAAAAAAAAAAAATTAAAAAAAAATTAAAAAAAAAAAAAAAAAGAAATGCGTGTGGAAACGTCAGACCTGTCCTCATGGCAATGTGAGTTGAATACAGCGACTGCCAACGTCCTTCTTTAATGAGAGTGTAGCTAGGTTCTAACTCCACTGTATGAGTGGGGAACAGACATCTGCCTCCCAGGCATACACGCCCCTGAGAGTTGAGCTTATGGCCTGTCCCTCCCACATCCTGCCTGCACGTACACCTCGCTCCTAACAGGCACGTACACCTAGCTCCTCACAGTTGCACACTGTCTGCAGAAAGAGTTTCCAACATCCGCACCAGAGCCGTTTGTCAGAGGCTTGTGTGACGCAAGTGGAATAAGCAGACCTGGAGGGTGTCTCCAGCTGCAGTGCAGTGGTATTCTGGGTTCCTCCTGGCTTAGAGTACGGCTACGTTCTCAGTGACCTAAGAATGCAGCTAGATGAAAGCTGGCTTCTAGGCATGCTCTCTTGTGTGAGCTGAGGTCATGGCAGGACCCTCCCGCATCCTGACTGCCCGTAGACATAGGCCCAGGCATCTTTATGTTAGGCGCCGGAAGAGGTTGTGTGAAAAGCACGTGGAAGTGACAGGATTCTCCTCAAGTGTATGTGATCTCAATGCAGACATTGCAAACGTCCTTGTTCAATGAGAGTGTAGCTCGGTCCTACCTCCCATCAAAGTGTCTAGCCGACATCAGCCTGCAAAGCATACACACTTCCGAGAGTTGAGCTTATGGACTGTCCCTCCCACATCCTACCTGCAGGTACACCGAGCTCCTAACAGGCCTAGGCCCGATGCGTGACTGAAGTGTTGTGAGAGGTAAGGGGAAAGTCCCGGACCACAAGACTAGTGCATCCAAGCTCAATCCAGCGATTTCCTAGTATTTCCTGTGTGAGCCGGGTGCTACATCCTAAGTGCCATACGAGAGAAGCTAGCTGAACGCCTTGTCCAAAAGCAACTTACTTCGGAGAGTTGAGCTCACCCTCAGTCCCTCACAGTTGCACACTGCCTGCAGAAAGAGTTTCCAACATCTGCACCAGAGCCGTTTGTCAGAGGCTTGTGAGACGCAAGTGGAATAAGCAGACCTGGAGGGTGTCTCCAGCTGCAGTGGAGTGGTATTCTGGGTACTTCCTGGCTTAGAGTACTGCTACGTTCTCAGTGCCCTAAGAACGCAGCTAATTGAAAGCTGGCTTGTAGGCATGCTTCCATGTGCGACCTCAGGACCCTCCCGCATCCTGACTGCCGGTAGACCTAGGTCCCAGCATCCTTATGTTAGGTGCCGGAAGAGGTTGTGTGAAAAGCATATGGAAGTGACAGGACTCTGCTCAAGTGAATCTGAGTCCAATACAGACATTGCAAACGTCCTTGTTCAATGAGAGTGTAGCTCGGTCCCAGCTCCCATCAATAAGTGTCTAGCAGCCATCTGCCTGCAAAGAGTACACACTTCCGAGAGTTGAGCCTATGGCTTATCGCTCCCACATCCTGACTTCCTGCACCGTTCGCTTGCACAGCATTTCGTTCTATGCGGGACAGGAGCAGAGAGAGAAGTGACTGGCTTGTCAATTTCGCGCCTAGCGGACAGCTGCCTCCAAGGCATGCACACTCCTTTGGGTTGAGCTTATGGCTTCAACCTCCCACATGCTGACCGCCTGTACCTTTTGCAGCCAAGGGATTTCGTTGGACACGGGATTCAAGCTTTGTGAGAGGCAAGTGTCTCTTAGCTCAATCCAGTGACTTCTGACGACTTCCTCCCTCAGATGGGTGGTACATACTAACTTCCAACCCTGAGTACCTAGTTGCAAGCTCTCTCTCAGGGGAACTTCCTTCTGTGAGATGAGCTGACTCGCGGTCCTTCCCACTTCCACACTGCCTGCACATGGAGTTACGAACATCCTCACTAGACATGTTTGTCAGAAGCTCATGGGACGCAAGGGGCAAGCCGCAGGCCTCAATGGTGCTGTCACTCGTTGGAGTGGAGCGGTATTCACGCAACGTCCTGACTTCCAGTGCTGCTACGTTCTCTCGGCCATAAGAAGGCAGCTAGTGGAAAGCTGCATTCGGGGCATGCTTCCTTTTGAGAGTTGAGCTCAACAAAGGACCCTCCCGCCTCGGGTCCCCCTCTGGGTGGAGCTGCTAACATCCTCATGTCAGGTGCAGGGAGAGGTTGTTAGAAATGCGTGTGGAAACGTCAGACCTGTCCTCACGGCAATGTGAGTTGAATACAGCGACTGCCAACGTCCTTGTTCAATGAGAGTGTAGCTAGGTTCTAACTCCACTGTACGAGTGGGGAGCAGACATCTGCCTCCCAGGCATACACGCCCCTGAGAGTTGAGCTTATGGCCTGTCCCTCCCACATCCTGCCTGCACGTACACCTCGCTCCTAACAGGCACGTACACCTAGCTCCTCACAGTTGCACACTGTCTGCAGAAAGAGTTTCCAACATCTGCACCAGAGCCGTTTGTCAGAGGCTTGTGTGACGCAAGTGGAATAAGCAGACCTGGAGGGTGTCTCCAGCTGCAGTGCAGTGGTATTCTGGGTTCCTCCTGGCTTAGAGTACGGCTACGTTCTCAGTGACCTAAGAATGCAGCTAGATGAAAGCTGGCTTCTAGGCATGCTCTCTTGTGTGAGCTGAGGTCATGGCAGGACCCTCCCGCATCCTGACTGCCCGTAGACATAGGCCCAGGCATCTTTATGTTAGGCGCCGGAAGAGGTTGTGTGAAAAGCACGTGGAAGTGACAGGATTCTCCTCAAGTGTATGTGATCTCAATGCAGACATTGCAAACGTCCTTGTTCAATGAGAGTGTAGCTCGGTCCTACCTCCCATCAAAGTGTCTAGCCGACATCAGCCTGCAAAGCATACACACTTCCGAGAGTTGAGCTTATGGACTGTCCATCCCACATCCTACCTGCAGGTACACCGAGCTCCTAACAGGCCTAGGCCCGATGCGTGACTGAAGTGTTGTGAGAGGTAAGGGGAAAGTCCCGGACCACAAGACTAGTGCATCCAAGCTCAATCCAGCGATTTCCTAGTATTTCCTGTGTGAGCCGGGTGCTACATCCTAAGTGCCATACGAGAGAAGCTAGCTGAACGCCTTGTCCAAAAGCAACTTACTTCGGAGAGTTGAGCTCACCCTCAGTCCCTCACAGTTGCACACTGCCTGCAGAAAGAGTTTCCAACATCTGCACCAGAGCCGTTTGTCAGAGGCTTGTGAGACGCCAGTGGAATAAGCAGACCTGGAGGGTATCTCCAGCTGCAGTGGAGTGGTATTCTGGGTACTTCCTGGCTTAGAGTACTGCTACGTTCTCAGTGCCCTAAGAACGCAGCTAATTGAAAGCTGGCTTGTAGGCATGCTTCTATGTGCGACCTCAGGACCCTCCCGCATCCTGACTGCCGGTAGACCTAGGTCCCAGCATCCTTATGGTAGGTGCCGGAAGAGGTTGTGTGAAAAGCATATGGAAGTGACAGGACTCTGCTCAAGTGAATCTGAGTCCAATACAGACATTGCAAACGTCCTTGTTCAATGAGAGTGTAGCTCGGTCCCAGCTCCCATCAATAAGTGTCTAGCAGCCATCTGCCTGCAAAGAGTACACACTTCCGAGAGTTGAGCCTATGGCTTATCGCTCCCACATCCTGACTTCCTGCACCGTTCGCTTGCACAGCATTTCGTTCTATGCGGGACAGGAGCAGAGAGAGAAGAAGTGACTGGCTTGTCAATTTCGCGCCTAGCGGACAGCTGCCTCCAAGGCATGCACACTCCTTTGGGTTGAGCTTATGGCTTCAACCTCCCACATGCTGACCGCCTGTACCTTTTGCAGCCAAGGGATTTCGTTGGACACGGGATTCAAGCTTTGTGAGAGGCAAGTGTCTCTTAGCTCAATCCAGTGACTTCTGACGACTTCCTCCCTCAGATGGGTGGTACATACTAACTTCCAACCCTGAGTACCTAGTTGCAAGCTCTCTCTCAGGGGAACTTCCTTCTGTGAGATGAGCTGACTCGCGGTCCTTCCCACTTCCACACTGCCTGCACATGGAGTTACGAACATCCTCACTAGACATGTTTGTCAGAAGCTCATGGGACGCAAGGGGCAAGCCGCAGGCCTCAATGGTGCTGTCACTCGTTGGAGTGGAGCGGTATTCACGCAACGTCCTGACTTCCAGTGCTGCTACGTTCTCTCGGCCATAAGAAGGCAGCTAGTGGAAAGCTGCATTCGGGGCATGCTTCCTTTTGAGAGTTGAGCTCAACAAAGGACCCTCCCGCCTCGGGTCCCCCTCTGGGTGGAGCTGCTAACATCCTCATGTCAGGTGCAGGGAGAGGTTGTTAGAAATGCGTGTGGAAACGTCAGACCTGTCCTCACGGCAATGTGAGTTGAATACAGCGACTGCCAACGTCCTTGTTCAATGAGAGTGTAGCTAGGTTCTAACTCCACTGTACGAGTGGGGAGCAGACATCTGCCTCCCAGGCATACACGCCCCTGAGAGTTGAGCTTATGGCCTGTCCCTCCCACATCCTGCCTGCACGTACACCTCGCTCCTAACAGGCACGTACACCTAGCTCCTCACAGTTGCACACTGTCTGCAGAAAGAGTTTCCAACATCTGCACCAGAGCCGTTTGTCAGAGGCTTGTGTGACGCAAGTGGAATAAGCAGACCTGGAGGGTGTCTCCAGCTGCAGTGCAGTGGTATTCTGGGTTCCTCCTGGCTTAGAGTACGGCTACGTTCTCAGTGACCTAAGAATGCAGCTAGATGAAAGCTGGCTTCTAGGCATGCTCTCTTGTGTGAGCTGAGGTCATGGCAGGACCCTCCCGCATCCTGACTGCCCGTAGACATAGGCCCAGGCATCTTTATGTTAGGCGCCGGAAGAGGTGTGTGAAAAGCATGTGGAAGTGACAGGATTCTCTCAAGTGTATGTGATCTCAATTCAGACATTGCAAACGTCCTTGTTCAATGAGAGTGTAGCTCGGTCCTACTCCCATCAAAGTGTCTAGCCGACATCAGCCTGCAAAGCATACACACTTCCGAGAGTTGAGCTTATGGACTGTCCATCCCACATCCTACCTGCAGGTACACCGAGTTCCTAACAGGCCTAGCCCGATGCGTGACTGAAGTGTTGTGAGAGGGTAAGGGGAAAGTCCCGGACCACAAGACTAGTGCATCCAAGCCTCAAGTCCAGCGATTTCCTAGTATTTCCTGTGTGAGCCGGGTGCTACATCCTAAGTCCCATACGAGAGAAGCTGAGCTGAACGCCTTGTCCAAAAGCAACTACTTCGGAGAGTTGAGCTCACCCTCAGTCCCTCACAGTTGCACACTGCCTGCAGAAAGAGTTTCCAACATCTGCACCAGAGCCGTTTGGTCAGAGGCTTGTGAGACGCCAGTGGAATAAGCAGACCTGGAGGGGTATCTCCAGCTGCAGTGGAGTGGTATTCTGGGTACTTCCTGGCTTAGAGTTCTGCTACGTTCTCAGTGCCCTAAGGAACGCAGCTAATTGAAAGCTGGCTTGTAGGCATGCTTCTATGTGCGACCTCAGGACCCTCCCGCATCCTGACTGCCGGTAGACCTAGGTCCCAGCATCCTTATGGTAGGTGCCGGAAGAGGTTGTGTGAAAAGCATATGGAAGTGACAGGACTCTGCTCAAGTGAATCTGAGTCCAATACAGACATTGCAAACGTCCTTGTTCAATGAGAGTGTAGCTCGGTCCCAGCTCCCATCAATAAGTGTCTAGCAGCCATCTGCCTGCAAAGAGTACACACTTCCGAGAGTTGAGCCTATGGCTTATCGCTCCCACATCCTGACTTCCTGCACCGTTCGCTTGCACAGCATTTCGTTCTATGCGGGACAGGAGCAGAGAGAGAAGAAGTGACTGGCTTGTCAATTTCGCGCCTAGCGGACAGCTGCCTCCAAGGCATGCACACTCCTTTGGGTTGAGCTTATGGCTTCAACCTCCCACATGCTGACCGCCTGTACCTTTTGCAGCCACGGGATTTCGTTGGACACGGGATTCAAGCTTTGTGAGAGGCAAGTGTCTCTTAGCTCAATCCAGTGACTTCTGACGACTTCCTCCCTCAGATGGGTGGTACATACTAACTTCCAACCCTGAGTACCTAGTTGCAAGCTCTCTCTCAGGGGAACTTCCTTCTGTGAGATGAGCTGACTCGCGGTCCTTCCCACTTCCACACTGCCTGCACATGGAGTTACGAACATCCTCACTAGACATGTTTGTCAGAAGCTCATGGGACGCAAGGGCAAGCCGCAGGCCTCAATGGTGCTGTCACTCGTTGGAGTGGAGCGGTATCACGCAACGTCCGACTTCCGTGCTGCACGTTCTCTCCCAAAGAAGGCAGCTATGGAAAGCGCATTCGGGGCATGCTTCCTTTTGAGAGTTGACTCAACAAAGGACCCCCCCCCCTGGGGTCCCCCTCTGGTGGAGCTGCAACATCCTCAGCCCGGGCGGGGAGGGGTTTGTTAAAATGCGTGTGAAACGTCAGACCTTCCTCAGGAAAGTGAGTTGAATACGCACTGCCAACGTCCTTGTTAAAATGAAGTGTACTGGGTTCAACTCCACTGTACAGGGGGAGCAGACATCTGCCTCCCGGGCAAACACCCCCTGAGAGTTAGCTTATCCCCTCCCTCCCACATCCCCTGCACGAACACCTCCTCCAAACGGGCACTACCCTAGCTCCTCACATTGCACACTGTCTGCAAAAGATTTCCAACATCTGCACCAGAGCCTTTTGTCAGAGGCTTTTTGCGCAATGGAAAAGCAACCTGGGGGGTGCTCCAGCTGCATGCAGTGGTATTCTGGTTCCTCCGGGCTTAGAGTACGGCTACTTCTCAGGACCTAAGAATGCAGCTAGATGAAAGCGGGCTTCTAGGCAGTCTCTTGTGTGAGCTGAGGTCATGGCGGGACCCTCCCTTCCTGACTGCCCAACATGGGCCCCAGGCATCTTAGTTAGGCCCGGGAAAGGGGTTGTGTAAAAAGCACTGGGTGACGGTTTTCCCCTCAAGTGATTGACTCAATGCAGACATTGCAAACGCCCCTTTTCAATGAAGGTAGTCGCCCCTACCCCCAAAAAGTGCAAGCCGACATAGCCGCAAACATACACACTTCCGAATTTGAGCTTAGGGACGTCCACCCCATCCTCCCGCAGGTAAACCGAGTTCCTAACAGGCCTAGGCCCGATGCTGACGAATTTTGTGAGAGGTAAGGGGAAAGCCCCGGACCACAAGACTATGACCCCCAACTAAATCCACATTTCCAATTTCCGGTGAGCCGGGTGCTACATCTAAGTGCCATACAGAGAAGCAAGCTGAACGCCTTGTCCAAAAGCAACTTACTTCGAGAGTTGAGCTCACCCTCAGCCCCTCACAGTTGCACACTCCTGCAGAAAGAGTTTCCCAACATCTGAACCAGACCGTTTCAGAGGCTTGTGAGACGCCATAATAAGCAGACCTGAGGTACTCCAGCTGCATGGAGGGGTTAAATTTCGGGTATTTTCCGGGTTTAGAGTACTGCTACTCTCAGTGCCCAAACGCAGCTAATTTGAAAGCTGCTTTTTAGGCATGCTTCTATTGCGACCTCGGGAAACCCTCCCGCATCCTGACTCCCGGGAAAGGACCTAGGCCCAGCATCCTTATGGTAGGTCCCGGGAAGGGGTTGTGTGAAAAGCATAGGAAGGACAGGACTCTGCCAGTAATCTGAGTCCAATACAGAAATTGCAAAACCCTTTCCCTTTTTCAATGAGAGGTAGCTCGGGCCCAGCTCCCACAAAAAGTGCTAGCAGCCATCTTCCGCAAAGAGTAAACACCCTTTCCCAAGTTGAGCTATGGGTTTTTCGCTCCCAACAAAACCTGAAATCCTGCACGTTCGCTTTTCACACATTTCGTTCTATCGGGACAGACAGAAAAGAGAAGAATGACTGGTTTTCATTTTGCGCCTAGCGGACAGCTCCCTTTCCCAAAGGGATGCACACTTTTCCCTTTTGGGTTTAGCTTATTGCTTTTAACCTCCCCACAACTCCCCCCCGCCTTTTTCAGCCCCGGGGTTTTTGTTGACACGGGATTCAAGCTTTTTTGAGAGGCAAGGTCCTTACTCAATTTCCCTGACATCTACGATTTCCTCCCTCAATGGGTGTACATACAAAATTCCAAACCCCGATAACCCCAGTTGCAATTTTCTCCCCTCAGGGGGGAAAAAAATTCCTTCTGTGAGATGACTGACTCGCGGGGCCCTTCCCATTTTCCCCACGCCTGCACAGGAGTTTCGAACATCCTCACTAACATTTGTCAGAAGCCCATGGGACGCAAGGGGCAAGCCGCAGGCCATGGTGCTGTCACTCGGGGGAGTGGGGCGTATTCCCCGCACGTCCTTTAAATTCCAGTGCTGCTACGTTCCTCGGCCATAAGAAGGCAGCTATGGAAAGCTGCATTCGGGCATGCTTTCCTTTGGGGAAATTGAGCTCAACAAAGGAAACCCCCCCCTCGGGTCCCCCTCTGGTGAGCTGCTAAATCCCTTCAGTGCAGGGAGAGGTTTTAGAAATGCCTTTTGGAAAAAGTCAGACCTTCCTCACGGGGAATGTGGATTTTAATACAGCGACTGCAACGTCCTTTTCAATGAGAGTGTAGCTAGGTTCAACTCCACTGTAGGGAGGGGGGCAGACATCTGCCTCCCAGGCATAAAACCCCCAGAGTTGATTTAAATGGCCTTCCCTCCCCCCTACCTGCACGTACACCCCCCCCTAACGGGCACGTACACCTACCCTCCTCACAGTTGCACACTGTCTGCAAAAAGTTTCCCAAAACACTGCCCCAAGCCTTTGTCAAGGTTTGTTACCGCAAGTGAAAAAGCAGACGGGAGGTGTCTCCACTGCAGGCATTTGGTATTCGGGTTTTTCTCCTGGTTTAGAGTACGGCAAACGTTCTCAGTGCCCTAAAAAAGCAGCTATTGAAAGCTGCTTGGGGAAATGCTCCTTATGTGACTGAGATCAGGGCAGGACCCCCCCGGGCATCCTGACGCCCGAGACATGGTCCATCACCCTTTAAATTTAGGCCCAGAAGAGGTTGGGGGAATAGCATGTGGAAGTAAAACAGGATTCTGCTCAATGATTGGGAGTCCAATACAGACATTGTAAACGTCTTTTTCCCAAAAAAAAAGAGTGTAGCTCGCTAGAACGATCAATAAGTTTCTTCCACACAGTGCCGCAAAGCATACACACTTCCAAAGTTAAAGTTATGGACTGTCCCTCCCACATCCTGCATGCATAAACACCAAACGCCCCTTTACGGGCCCCTAGCCCCGAGGCTTGACTGAAGTGTTGTAAGGGTAAGGGAAAGCCCCGCCCACAAACTAGTGCACCCACCCAAATTTTCCAGCGATTCCAAATTTCCTATGTTAGTCAGGTGCTCATCCAAGCTCCAAACAAAAGCTAGCGACGCCTATTCCCAAGAACTTACCCGAAGTTGAGCTCACCCTAAAGGCCCCTCAAAAAAGCAAAAATGCCTGCAAAAATGAGTCGAACACGCACCAGAGCCGTTTTTTCAGATGCTTGTGGACGCAAGTGAGAATAAGCAGACCTGGAAGATTTCAGCTGCAGTAGTGGTATTCTGGCACCTCCCCGCTTAGAGTACGCTACGTTCCATCCCTAAAAATGCAGCAGGGTTTAAACGGCTTGTAGGCAGCATCTTGTCGAGCGAGGTCATGGGAGAACCTCCGCATCCTGACTGCCCGAAAAAAAAAGGGCCAGGCATTTTTTATGTAGGCGCCGGAAGAGGGTTTTGTGAAAAGCACGTGGAGGACAGATTCCCTCAAGTGTATGTGATCTCAAAGCAGACATTGCCCAAAAGTCCTTGTCAAATTAGAGTGTACTCGGTCCTACCTCCCATCAAATTCCCAGCGACATCAGCCTGCAAAGCATACCACTTTTCCCAAGTTGCTTATGGACTGTCACCCACATCCTACCTGCAGGTTACCCGAGCTCCTAACAGGGCCCAGCCCAGCTGACTGAAGTGTTGTGAGAGGTAAGGGGAAAGTCCCGACCACAAGACTAGGGATCCAGCTCAATCCAGCGATTCCTAGTATTTCCTGTGGAGCCCGGTGGGCTACATCCTAAGTGCCTACGAGAGAAGCTAGCTGAACCCCCTTTGGGCCAAAAGCAACTTACTTCGGAGAGTGAGCTCACCCTTTAGCCCCCAAAATGCACACTGCCGCAAAAGAGTTTTCCCAAAATCTGCACCAAGCCGTTTTTCAGAGGTTTGAAAACCCAAAAGGGGAAAAACGACCGGGGGGTATCTTTCCCGCTCTGTAGTTTGGGATTCGGTACTTCCTGGCTAGAGTACTGCTACGTTCTCATTTCCCTAAAACGCACTAATTGAAAGCTGGCTTGAAAGGGAAGCTTCCATGTGCGACCTCAGGACCCCCCGCACCTGACTGGCCGGTAGACTAGGTCCACAACCTTATGGTAGGTGCCGGAAGAGTTGTGTAAAAGCATATGGAAGTGACAGACTCGCTCAAGTGAACTGAGTCCCATACGACATTGCAAAAATCCTTGTCAATGAGAGTTTTAGCTCGGTCCCAGCTCCCATCAATAAGTGCAGCAGCCACCCGCCTGCAAAGAGCACAACTTCCGAGAGTTTGACCTAGGGGTTATCGCTCCCACATCCTGACTTCCTGCACCCGCTTGCACACATTTCGTTCTATG
>NC_054834.1:110332395-110338224 GCF_018345385.1 Vulpes lagopus | reverse complement strand
GAAAACGTAGCAGTACTCTCAGCCAGGAGGTACCCAGAATACCACTCCACTGTGCTGAGACAACCATCCAGGTCTTTTATTCACTAGGTCCCTCCCCCCCCCACCCCCCTCTGACAAACGGCTCTTGTGTGCAGATGTCTGGAAACTCTTTTGCAGGCAGTGTTGCAATGTGAGGGACTGAGGGTGAACTCAAACTCTACGAAGTAAGTTGCTTTTGGACAAGAGTTTTTTTTTTTTTTTTTTCAAAGCTAGCTCTCTCGTATGGCACTTAGGATGTAGCACCTGGCTCACACAGGAAAAATACTAGGGAAAACGCTGGATTGAGCTTGGAATGCACAGTCTTGTGAGCCGGTACTTTCCACTTACCTCTCTCACACTTCAAGCACGCATCGGGTTAAGGCCTGTTAGGAGCGCGGGTAGTAGGTGCAGGTTGGATGTGGGGGGAACAGTCATAGTCTCTATGGAAGTGTGTATGATTTTCAGGCAGATGTCTGCAGACACTTTGATGGAGACTAGGACCTACTACACTCTCATTGATCACGGACGTTTGCAATGTCAGTATTGTGATCAGATACATTGAGGAGAATCCGGTCACTTCCATATGCTTTCACACAACCTCCTCAGGGACACCATAAGGATGCTGGGACCTAGTTACGGGCCAGTCAGGATGCGGGAGGGTCCTGCCCCCCTCACCTCGCAGACGGAGCATGCCTACAGGGAGCTTTCATACTAAAGGCTTCTTTAGGGTATGAGAGAACGTACAGTGTTCTAAGCCAGGAGGTACCCAGAATACAACTCTACTGCAGCTGGAGACACCTCCAGGTCGGCTATTCCCTTGCGTCTCACAAGCCTCTGACAAACGGCTGTGAGTGCACATGTTGGAAATCTTTCTTGCAGGCAGTGTGCAACGTGAGGGACTGAGTGTGAGCTCAACTCTCGAAGTAAGTTGTTTTGGACATGGCGTTCAGCTAGCTTCTCTCGTATGGCACTTAGGATGTAGCACGAGGCTCACACAGGGAATACTAGGAAATCGCTAGATTGAGCTTGGATGGCACTAGCTTGTGGGTCGGGACTTTCCATTACCTCTCACAACACTTCAGTCACGCATCGGGTTAGGCCTGTTAGGAGCGCGGTGTACCTGCAGGCAGGATGTGGGGGACAGGCCATAAGCTCAACTCCCAAGGCGTGTATGCCTGGGAGGCAGATATTCGCTCCCCAAACTCATAGTGGAGTTAAACCTAGCTACACTCTATTGAACAAGGACGTTGGCAATCGCTGTTCAACTCAATTGCCGTGAGGACAGGCTGACGTATCCACACGCATTTTCACAACTCTCCCTGCACTGACATGAGGATGTTAGCAGCTCCACCAGAGGGGACCGAGGCGGGAGGGTCCTTTGTGGAGCTCAACTCTAAGAAGAAGCATGTCCCAATGCAGCTTTCCACTAGCTGTTCTTATGGCCGAGAGAACGATAGCAGCATGGAAGTCAGGACGTTGCGTGAATACCGCTTACTCCACAGAGTGACAGCACCCTTGAGGCCTGCAGCTTGCCCTTGCGTCCCATGAGCTTCTGACAAACATGTCTAGTGAGGATGTTCGTAACCATCGTGCAGGCAGTGTGGAAGTGGGAAGGACCGCGAGTCAGCTCATCTCACAGATGGAAGTTCCCCTGAGAGAGAGCTTGCAACTAGGTACTCAGGGTTGGAAGTTAGTATGTACCACCCATCTGAGGCAGGAAGTCGTCAGAAGTCACTGGATTGAACTAAGAGACACTTGCTCTCACAAAGCTTGAATCCGTGTCCACGAAAATCCCTGGCTGCAAAGGATACAGGCGGTCAGCATGTGGGTGGTTGAAGCCATAAGCTCAACCCAAAGGAGTGTGCTGCTTTGGAGTCAGCTGTCCGCTAGGCGCGAAATTCACAAGCCAGTCACTTTTTTCTCTGTCTGTCCTGTCCGCATAGAACGAAATGCTGAGCAAGCGAACCGTGCAGGCAGTCAGGAGTAGGGAGCGATAGGCCATCAGCTCAATCTCGGAAGTGTGTACGCTTTGCAGGCAGATGGCTGCTAGGACACTTATTGATGGGAGCTGGGACGAGCTACACTCTCATTGAACAAGGACGTTTGCAATGTCTGTATTGGACTCAGATTCACTTGAGCAGAGTCCTGTCACTTCCATATGCTTTTTCAAACAACCTCTTCCGGCACCTAACATAAGGATGCTGGGACCTAGGTCTAAAGGCAATCAGATGCGGGAGGGTCCTGCCCTGACCTCAGGTCGCACAAGGAAGCATGCCTACAAGCCAGCGTTCAACTAGCTGTGTTCTTAAGGCAACTGAGAACGTAGCAGTACTCTCAGCCAGGAGGTACCCAGAATACCACTCCACTGCTGCTGGAGACACCCTCCAGGTCTTTTATTCCACTTGCGTCTCACAAACCTCTGACAAACGGCTCTGGTGCAGATGTTGGAAACTCTTTCTGCAGGCGTGTGCAACTGTGAGGGACTGAGGGTGAATCTCAACTCTACGAAGTAAGTTGCTTTTGGACAAGACGTTCAGCTAGCTTCTCAGTATGGCACTTAGGATGTAGCACCTGGCTCACACAGGAAATACTAGGAAATCGCTGGATTGAGCTTGGATGCACTAGTCTTGTGGGCGGTACTTCCACTTACCTTCTCAACACTTCAGGCACGCATCGGGTTAGGCCTGTTAGGAGCGCGGTGTAGGTGCAGGTAGGATGTGGGAGGGACAGTCCTAAGCTCAACTCTCGGAAGTGTGTATGCTTTGCAGGCAGATGTCTGCTAGACACTTTGATGGGAGCTAGGACCTACTACACTCTCATTGATCAAGGACGTTTGCAATGTCTTTATTGAGATCAGATACACTTGAGGAGAATCCTGTCACTTCCATATGCTCTTCACACAACCTCCTCAGGGGACAACCATAAGGATGCTGGGACCTATGTCTACGGGCAGTCAGGATGCGGGAGGGTCCTGGCCTCACCTCACCTCGCAGAAGAGAGCATGCCTACAAGGGAGCTTTCAACTAACTGGCTTCTTAGGGCACTGAGAACGTAGCAGTACTCAAGCCAGGAGGTTGCCAGAATACCACTCCACTGCAGCTGGAGACACCTTCCAGGTCTGCTTATTCCACTTGCGTCTCACAGCCTCTGACAAACGGCTGTGGTGCAGATGTTCGAAACTCATTCTGCAGGCAATGTGCAACTGTGAGGTGGACTGAGAGTGAGCTCAACTCTCAGAGGTAAGTTGCCTTGGGAATAGTGCGTCCAGCTAGCTTCTTCGTATGGAACTTAGATGTAGCACCTAGCTCACACAGGAAATACTAGGAAATCGGTGGATTAGCTTGGATGCACTAGTCTTGTGGGCCGGGACTTTCCACTTTCCTCTCACAACACTTCAGGCACGCATCGGGTTAGGCCTGTTAGGAGCGTGGTTTACGTGCAGGCAGGATGTGGGAGGGACAGTCCATAAGCTCAACTCTGGGAAGTGTGTATGCTTTGCAGGCAGATGTCTGCTAGACACTTTGATGGGAGCTAGGACCGAGCTACACTCTCATTGAACAAGGAACGTTTGCAGAGTCTGAATTGAGTTCAGATACACTTGAGGAAAAATCTGTCACTTACACATGCTCTTCACACAACCGGCGCCTAACATAAGGATGCTGGGACCTATGTCTACGGGGAGTCAGGATGCGGGAGGGTCCTGCCCTGACCTCAACTCGCACAAGGAAGCACACCTACAAGCCAGCTTTCAATAGCTGCGTTCCTCGGGCAATGAGAACGTAACAGTGTTCTAAAGCCAGGAGGTACCCAGAAATACAAACTCTACAGCAGCTGGAGACAACCCTCCAGGTCGGCCTTATTTCCCCTTGCGTCTCACCAAAGCCTCTGACAAAACGGCTGTGGTGCACATGTTGGAAACTCTTTATGCAGGCAGTGTGCAACGGTGAGGGGACTGAGTGTGAGCTCAACTCTCCGAAGTAAGTTGCTTTTGGGACCAATGGCGTTCAAGCTAGCTTCTCTCGTATGGCACATTAGGATGTAGCACAACACCCAGGCTCACACAGGGAATACTAGGAAATCGCTAGATTGAGCTTGGATGGCACTAGTCTTGTGGGTCGGGACTTTCCACTTACTCTCACAACACTTCAGGCACGCATCGGGTTAGGCTGTTAGGAGCGCTGGTGTACCTGCAGGCAGGATGTGGGAGGGACAGGCCGTAAGCTCAACTCCAAGGGGCGTGTATGCCTGGGAGGCAGATTTCCGCTCCCAACTCATACAGTGGAGTTAGAACCTAGCTACACTCTCATTGAACAAGGACGTTGGCAATCGCTGTATTCAACTCACATTGCCGTGAGGACAGGTCTGACGTATCCACACGCATTTCTAACAACCTCTCCCTGCACTGACATGAGGATGTTAGCAGCTCCACCCAGAGGGGGACCCGAGGCGGGAGGGTCCTTTGTGGAGCTCAACTCTGAAAAGGAAGCAGTCCCAAATGCAGCTTTCCACTAGCTGCCTTTGATGGCCGAGAGAACGTAGCAGCACTGGAAGTCAGGACGTTGCGTGGAATACCGCTGTACTCCAACGAGTGACAGCACCCTTGAGGCCTGCAGCTTGCCCCTTGGTCCCATGAGCTTCTGACACACATGTCTAGTGAGGATGTTCGTAACTCCATGTGCAGGCAGTGTGGAAGTGGGAAGGACGCGAGTCAGCTCATCTCACAGATGGAAGTTCCTGAGAGAGAGCTTGCAACTAGGTACTCAGGGTTGGAAGTTAGTATGTACCACCCATCTGAGGCAGGGAAGTCGTCAGAAGTCACTGGATGAACTAAGAGACACTTGCCTCTCACAAAGCTTGAATGCCGTGTCCAACGAAATCCCTTGGCTGCAAAGGATACAGGCGGTCAGCATGTGGGTGGTTGAAGCCATAGCTCAACCAAAGGACGTGTGCATGCTTTGGAGTCAGCTGTCCGCTAGGCGCGAAATTCACAAGCCAGTCACTTTTTTCTCTGTATGCTCCTGTCCCGCATAGAACGAATGCTGAGCAAGCGAACCGTGCAGGCAGTCAGGATGTGGGAGCGATAGGCATCAGCTCAACTCTCGGAAGTGTGTACGCTTTGCAGGCAGATGGCGCTAGACACTTATTGATGGGAGCTGGGACGAGCTACACTCTCATTGAACAAGGACGTTTGCAATGTCTGTATTGGACTCAGATTCACTTGAGCAGAGTCTGTCACTTCCATATGCTTTTCAAACAACTCTCTTCCGGCACCTAACATAAGGATGCTGGGACCTAGGTCTAAAGGCAATCAGGATGCGGAGGGTCCTGCCCTGACCATCAGGTCGCACAAGGAAGAATGCCTACAAGCCAGCGTTCAACTAGCTGTGTTCTTAAGGCACTGAGAAGACTAGCAGTACTCAGCCAGGAGGTACCAGAATACCACTCCACTGCGCTGGAGACACCCTCCAGGTCTTTTATTCCACTTGCGTCTCACAAACCTCTGACAAACGGCTTCTGGTGCAGATGTTGGAAACTCTTTCTGCAGGCAGTGTGTCAACTGTGAGAGGACTGAGGGTGTGAACTCAACTCTACGAAGTAAGTTGCTTTTGGACAAGACGTTCAGCTAGCTTCTCTCGTATGGCACTTAGGATGTAGCACCTGGCTCACACAGGAAATACTAGGAAATCGCTGGATTGAGCTTGGATGCACTAGTCTTGTGGGCCGGGTACTTTCCACTTACCTCTCTCAACACTTCAGGCACGCATCGGGTTAGGCCTGTTAGGGAGCGCGGTGGGTGCAGGTAGGGGTGGG